>NC_037689.1:110809885-111035520 GCF_003255815.1 Theropithecus gelada | reverse complement strand
AGAAATCAAGGGTATTCAGTTAGGAAAAGAAGAAGTCAAATTGTCCCTCTTTGCAGATGACATGATTGTATATTTAGAAAACCCCATTGTCTCAGCCCAAAATCTCCTTAAGCTGATAAGCAACTTCAGCAAAGTCTCAGGATACAAAATTAATGTGCAAAAATCACAAGCATTCTTATACACCAGTAACAGACAAACAGAGAGCCAAATCATGAATGAACTTCCATTCACAATTGCTTCAAAGAGAATAAAATACCTAGGAATCCAACTTACAAGGGATGTAAAGGACCTCTTCAAGGAGAACTACAAACCACTGCTCAGTGAAATAAAAGAGGACACAAACAAATGGAAGAACATACCATGCTCATGGATAGGAAGAATCAATATCGTGAAAATGGCCATACTGCCCAAGGTAATTTATAGATTCAATGCCATCCCCATCAAGCTACCAATGAGTTTCTTCACAGAATTGGAAAAAACTGCTTTAAAGTTCATATGGAACCAAAAAAGAGCCCGCATCTCCAAGACAATCCTAAGTCAAAAGAACAAAGCTGGAGGCATCACGCTACCTGACTTCAAACTATACTACAAGGCTACAGTAACCAAAACAGCATGGTACTGGTACCAAAACAGAGATATAGACCAATGGAACAGAACAGAGTCCTCAGAAATAATACCACACATCTACAGCCATCTGATCTTTGACAAACCTGAGAGAAACAAGAAATGGGGAAAGGATTCCCTATTGAATAAATGGTGCTGGGAAAATTGGCTAGCCATAAGTAGAAAGCTGAAACTGGATCCTTTCCTTACTCCTTATATGAAAATTAATTCAAGATGGATTAGAGACTTAAATGTTAGATCTAATACCATAAAAATCCTAGAGGAAAACCTTGGTAGTACCATTCAGGACATAGGCATGGGCAAAGACTTCATGTCTAAAACAACAAAAGCAACAGCAGCAAAAGCCAAAATTGACAAATGGGATCTAATTAAACTAAAGAGCTTCTGCACAGCAAAAGAAACTACCATCAGAGTGAACAGGCAACCTACAGAATGGGAGAAAATTTTTGCAATCTACTCATCTGACAAAGGGCTAATATCCAGAACCTACAAAGAACTCAAACAAATTTACAAGAAAAAAACAACCCCATCAAAAAGTGGGCAAAGGATATGAACAGACATTTCTCAAAAGAAGACATTCATACAGCCAACAGACACATGAAAAAATGCTCATCATCACTGGCCATCAGAGAAATGCACATCAAAACCACAATGAGATACCATCTCACACCAGTTAGAATGGCGATCATTAAAAAGTCAGGAAACAACAGGTGCTGGAGAGGATGTGGAGAAATAGGAACACTTTTACACTGTTGGTGGGATTGTAAACTAGTTCAACCATTATGGAAAACAGTATGGCGATTCCTCAAGGATCTAGAACTAGATGTACCATATGACCCAGCCATCCCATTACTGGGTATATACCCAAAGGATTATAAATTATGCTGCTATAAAGACACATGCACACATATGTTTATTGCAGCACTATTCACAATAGTAAAGACTTGGAATCAACCCAAATGTCCATCAGTGACAGATTGGATTAAGAAAATGTGGCACATATACACCATGGAATACTATGCAGCCATAAAAAAGGATGAGTTTGTGTCCTTTGTAGGGACATGGATGCATCTGGAAACCATCATTCTTAGCAAACTATCACAAGAACAGAAAACCAAACACCGCATGTTCTCACTCATAGGTGGGAAGTGAACAATGAGATCACTTGGACTCAGGAAGGGGAACATCACACACCGGGGCCTATCATGGGGAGGGGGTAGGGAGGAGGGATTGCATTGGGAGTTATACCTGATGTAAATGACGAGTTGATGGGTGCAGCAGACCAACATGGCACAAGTATACATATGTAACAAACCTGCACGTTATGCACATGTACCCTACAACTTAAAGTATAAAAATAATAAATAAATTAAAAAAAAAAAAAGAAAAATAGAAAAACTCTTAAATCAATCTAATCCCCAACCTGAGGGAAAAAGAGAGCAAAATGAAAACCACGAAAGCAGAAGGAATAAGTAATGAAGTAAGTCATTGAAATTTAAAGTAGTTAAACAATAGAGAAAAATCAATAAAATAAAAATTTGGCTGTTTGAAGAGTTCAATCAATAAAACTGACTTGTAGCATGACTGACAGGAAAAAAGACATAAATTACTATTATCAGAAATGAAATGGGATTTCACTATAGACCCTGCAGACATCAAATGATAAAAAAAAAAAAATACTATAACTCTCAAAACATAAATTTGACAAGTTAGAATGGACCATTCTTTGAAAAACATAAAATGTCACACTTCACACAATATAAAATAGTTTGCATAGCCTTTAGTACAATAAAAGGAAAATGAATTTTTCATCTGACTCCAAAAAAAAATAATTTCCACAGGCTTAGATGGTTTCACTGGAAAATTATATCTAAAGCTTAAACAAGAATTAACACCAAGTCTATAAAATTTCTTCAGGTATTGGAAAAGCAGAAAACATTCTTAGTTTGTTTTCACACTGCTATAAAAACCTGCATGAGACTGGGTCATTTATAAAGCAAAGAGGTTTAGTTGACTCACAGTTCAGGATGGTTGGGGAGGCCTCAGGAAACTTATAATCTTGGCAGAAGTTTAAGGGGAAGCAAGGCATCTTCTTCACAAGGCAGAAGAAAGGAGAATAAACGCAGGAGGAACTACCAAACACTTACAAAACCATCAGATCTCGTGAGAGCTCACTCACTCTCAGGAGAACAGTATGGGGAAACTTCCCCCATCATTCAATTAGCTCCACCTGCTCTCTCCTTTGACCTGTGGGGATTAAGAGGATTACAATTCAAGATGAGAGTTTGGGTGGGAGCACAGCTGAAACATATTAACTTCCCAATTTACTTCGTGAAGCCAGGATTACCTTGATATAAAAACAAGCCAAAGGCAGTATGAAAAACAGACCAATATCCCTCATGAATATAGACACAAAATACCTTATCAAAACGATACTTTAGCCTGGTTTAAGGTGTTGTTGAAGTTTTATACATCCCTCCTAATTTTATAATTCTTTTAGCAATTATTGAAATGTATGCTGACATCTCTAACTATGGTTGTGGATTTGTGTATTTCTTCTTTCAGTTATATAGGGTTTTGCTTCACGTGTTTTTACTCCACCTGTTTTATGTTTGTAATAGTTGCATGAATCATTAGGACTATTATATCCTCCCGGTGAGCATCCTTAATGCTTCACGAATTACAAGCCTTTCCCCTCTGGTTAATGGTAACGTGGACACTTTACAATCCTCTCTGAGCTCAGAGGACATTTTCCCTTACTCTTTTTAGGTGGTTCTTTCCCCAACACCTGGTATCGTCCTCACACACAAGTGCTGATTAGTACCTAGCTAAGGACTCCGAGGGAACACTTTGCAGATGTCCAGTGCAGTTCTCTTTTCTCTGTTGTTTTGCCTTGTGAATTTCTAGCCACACTGGCCTTCCTTTACTCCTCCTTTAGCCTTCCATTTATTCATTTCAGGCAGTTTACTGGGATCCACCAACTCTCTTTTATGGCTTAGTTCTGTAATCTTTCTTCAAGGAGTATAGTAGTACAACTAACAGAACTGATTTTGTTTCTACCCTCCGAGGTAATATTCCCCTGTGTTGCCTGATATGCAATAACTAAACATTGTTGTTTTATATATTTTGTCAATTTATTTTTTAGCTGCTGTTGTGTTTTTTGGTTTTCATTTATTTCTTTTTTTTTTTCCAGAATGTAGAATAAACCTTTTCTGTTGGGAAAAAAAAAAAAAAAGAAATGATCCTACCTATCTTCTTTGGTTGTAGGTCATAAGACTCCCATTCCAGAGAGGGTTCTGCTTCACACCCAGAAGGAACGAATGCTTGCTCAGACAGGCCAAGAAGAACCTAGACAGAGAGGCCTTGCTGAGTTTCCCCACTCAGTCTATAAGCATTTGATCATACCCTTTTTGTCCAACAATATTTCTACATGGGTGTCCACACTTTGTTGACGTAAGCATTAAAATGGATAATTTCTTCTGTATATCTGGGTCTTCACTCTGAAGACTCCTTTGTATGCCTTTTCTCCTACTAACCTGCCTTTCATGAGTTGATTTTCTAGTGAACCTTCAGAGGGCCAAGTCTTGGCCCCTATACTTCCATCCATCAAAGATAATTCCCTAAATCAATGATCTCATTATGTGTTACACAATAGTTATTTTATAATCTATAATGTCTTTCCCATTTTTGGCTGGAATTCTTCTGAAAAGGAGAAGTTTGACTCATAAACTACAGTTATTTTAGAACCCTAAAATATACTCATTAGGAGGTGTTAAGCAGTAGAGTGATAAGATCTGATTTACTCTTTAGAAAGATGGACTGTGGGCTGAAGGACGGCAGGTATAAAGGCAAGAAAACTAATTAGAGGGCTGCAGCAAAGTCCAGCTAAGAGATAGTGGTGTTTAGGAGTAATATTTTAACATTAGAAATGATGAGAAGTGGTCATAATCAGGATATGATTTGGAGATAAATCCAAGAGGACTTGAAGTATTGGATGTGAGCTGTGAAGGAAAGACAGAAATCAAGAATGTCTCCTAGGTTTGGGTTTAATCAAGTAGGTGTCAACACCAAGATCAAGAAACACAACATGACCAGTAGTACAGAGGCACCCCTTGTACCCCCTCCTGGACAGTCCTCTCATTCCCAGAGTAACTACCATCTTGATATCTAATGGCAAATGTTAGTTCTATCTGGTTTTGCTCTTTCATTAATGAAACTGTAATGTATTTTGTGTCAACATTATATTTGTGAGATGCATAAATAATGTCATTCATTTTTATGACTGTGCCATATTGGTGAATTTTTCTTCATTTATTTATTCTACTGTTCATGTAATTTTCAGTCTTGGCTACTTTAGTCTTCTATGGACATTTTTACACCTGTTTTCTCTTGAACATATGTATGCATTTCCATTGGTATTTACTTAGGAGTGGAATTGCTGTTATGAGTATGGATTTATTCAGTTGTATTAGCAGAGCAGTCCCCTCTTTTTTGTGATTTTGCTTTCTGTAGTTCCACTTACCCATGGTCAACCTTGTCCAGAAACATTAAATGGAAAATTATATAAACAATTAATAGGTTTTAAATTGTATGCTGTTTTGAGTAGCTTGATGAAATCTCATATCATCCTGTCATGCCTGGGATGTGAATCTTCCCTTTATCCAGCATATTCAAGCTATAGTTGCTATCTGCCTGTTAGCCATTGACATCTGCTCCTGACATCCAACCATCAATATCACGATCGTTCGATAACTCAGTATCACCCAAAGCAGTCAAACCTTCTTGTAATGTATTGTTAGAAATTCAGTTGTAGCCTAATGCTATGTCAAAATACCTACATCACTCACCCCACTTCATCTGATAATAATGCAGGCATTTTATCATCTCACATCATCACAAGAAGAAAAAGGGTGAGTATAGTACAATAAGATATTTTGAAAGAGACCACATTCACATAACTTTTATTACAGTATATTGTTATAATTGTTCTATTTTATTATTAGTTAATGCTTTTAATCTCTTACTGTGCTTAATTTATAAATTAAACTTTGTCATAGGTATGTACATATAGGAAAAAACATAGTATATATAGTATATATAGGATACAGTACTATCAATGTTACCTGTCATCCACTGGGGGTCATAGAACATAAAACATAGAACATATTCCACCACTGTACTATTAAACAGTTTTTCGAAGTGATCCTATCAATTGCTATGGTTCAAATGTGTCCCCACAGAAAGCATGTGTCCCCACAGAAACAATCCCCAATACAACAGTGCTGGGAGGCTGGGCCTAATGGCAGATGATTAGGCCATCAGAGCTCTGCTCTCATGAATGGACTAATTTTGCTACCATGAGAGCACGTTCCTTATAAAAGCAATCTTCTCTTGCTCTCATTCTCCCTCTCTCTCTCTCTCTCCCTCTCTCATCCTCTTTGCCTCTTTGCCCTTCTGCCATGAAATGACACAGCAAGAAAGCCTTCACCAGGCACCAGCTCCTTAATATTGGACTTCTCAGCCTCCAGAACTGGGAGCAGATATATTTGCTATTTTTCACTAAGAAAAAAAGATTTACTGAGCTCTAAGAATTCAATAACCGGGTTGTAAATAAGCAGCACAGAAAGAATAGCCAGTAATTGAAGGAGTCCTAACAATAGCACCTGTAAAACTCAAGACACCCATATCCCTTTCAGGTTTAGGTGCCTGTCTTTGGTTGAAATTTTTTTAACCACGTCCAAATAGGTAAGGCTGAGCAAACACATTTCTGTTCTTCATAAATTATGCAGTTGGTGGTATTCTATTATAGAAGGACACAATAAACTAAGATGGGAATTGACACCTTTGCTAGCATAGTTTGAAAACATTAGTCCTTTATATTCTTACCAGACCTTTGTTCTGTTTTTTTTTCTGTTGTTTTCTTGTTGTTGTTGTTTACTTTAGGTTATTCTACTATTTGGTATTTTATTGTGGTTTTGATTTGCATTCTCTAATGACAGATGAAATTGAGCAAATTTTCTTATTTTTATTGGTCATTGGATATCCTCTATTGTAAAATATCTGTTTAAATCTTTTGCCCATTTCTCTATTTTTAGCACTCTTTTTATTAATTTGTGAGAGTTCTTTATATAGTCTTAAGAATAGTTATTTGTTAGTTATGTTGTCTCACAACTATCTCCCGTTTAGTGAGTTAACTCTTAATTCTCTGAATGGATTTTTTTATAAAACTTATAAATTTTAATGTAGTACAATTTGTCATTTTTTTCTGCTTAGCTTCTTTAAGAAATCTTCGCCTACTTCAAGATAAAAAAGATGTTTTATCATGTTTTCCTCTAAAATCTTTCATTGATTTATCTTTCACCTACAATACATCTGGATTTTTGTGTATGGTGTAAGGTGAGAGTCAAGATTCAGTTTTTCCTACTTGGCTATCTGATTGAGCTAACACCATTTATTTAAAAGAGCATCTTATCCCTAATGCACTACAGTTTCATTTTGTCATGAATCACGTGACTATATATAAGGAGTGTTGTTGTTATTGTTGTTTTTCACTGAATTCTGTTCCATTTGATAGTTTATCCATTCTTATACTTAGTTTAATCACTACAGTTTTTCACTGTAGTTTTATAATAGGTCCTAATATCTGATACTGTATTTCTACAGCTTTGTTCTTTTTCTTTATAATTATCTTGACTATTCTTTAGAGATGTAAATTTGAGAGCCATTGGCCTTTAAATGGAATTGGAAGTTCTGTGACTGCTTGCAATGCCCAAGGAGATAATGACGATAGAGAAGAAGGCCCAAAATACAGGTTAAGTATTTAACAGTTATAAGTCATATAGGAGAGTATTATCAAGCAAATCAGACTCCAAAAGTACTATCAATGTGGAAGGAAGAAACCAGGTAAGTGTAATCTCATGGAATCCAAGAGAAGAAAATGCTTCAAAAAGTAAGAAATGGTCAGTCATGGCAAATGCATTTGAAAGGTTAAGATAATAACAGAAAATTGGCGTTTGGCTTTGGCAATATATAGATAATTGATTGCCCTGATAAGAGCTGTTTCAGTAGAGCCTTGGAGATAAAAAGAATCCTACTACAATGACTTGAAGAGAGAATTGGAAGTGAAATTTATACTGCTGACATTAAAATGATATAAACTTAAAATAGTTAAAGAATGGTTCTAATGCAAAAAGATAACAAATACAAAAGAGATCAGAAAGCTCAGAAACAAACCATGTATGTGTTTTATCTTACATTGAGCAAATAATAATGGTCACATTTCATATCTGGAGTGGAGCAAAAGCACTAACGATAAGGACTCCAATATATGGAGCTAGGATATTTAGAAAACGAACATCCTATGTCATACACTTATTGAGTTAAACCAGTTGTTCTCAGGGTGTGGCCTGAGAACAACTGGAGGTTACTGAGACCCTTGCAGAAGGTCTACAAAATAAAGACAATTGCCATAAAAATATTAAGGCATTATTTGTCATTTCAATTTTCATTCTATCACATGTGTACCATGGAGTTTTCCAGAGGCTACCCGATGTGTCTTCTATTAAGCCAGACATTGTAGAGATTTGCAAAAGTGTAAAATAATGACACTCTTCTCACTAAATTTATGTTTGTTTTGGAAAAGATAGATACTTTTTATAAAATGTGTATTTTAATATGTAATATATGTAAAATATGATTTAATATTATTTTTAAATAAATGGATAGTTTTTCAAATTTCTCAATTTCAATCTCAAATATGATATAACCTATGTAAACAAAAGTTCTTGGGGAGTCCTCAATAATGTTAAGAGTATAAAGCGGTTCTGACATCAAAAGGGCTGAGAATCACTGAGTTAACAACAATTTAAACATTTTTTTAATTGAAAATATAAAAGTACTAGATGAAAACATATAATGAGATGGGAAAGAGCTTTTAAAATAGCAATACAAAAACAATAATAAACATTTGCTGATCATTAATAATGTGCTTCATGTTTTATATAGTTTCTCATCAAATCTCACAACCTTATGACACAGGCATAATTATTATTTCCATTAATAGATAGAAAACTAAAACACAAACAGGTTAGCCGATTGTCACAGTTGGCAAGTGGAAAAGTGGGTTATGAACTCAGATCTACACTCCTATTTTACATTGCTTCTCTTTAATTTACCATTTCTCCATCCAATATATATTTTACATATACAAAGTTTACATTTAAATCTAAAAAATGTGTAAATTTGCAGAACATTCACTGCCTTATCGTTTTGTTTGTTTGTTCACTTAATTAGAGCCAGGGTCTCCCTATGCTGCCCAGTCTGGAGTGAAGTGGTTATTCACAAGAATGATACTAGTGCCTGAAACTCCCAGCCTTAAGTGATTCTCCTGCCTCAGCTTCCAGAGTAGCTGGTTCTACAGGCGTTAACCACTGCACCCAGCTCCATTGCCTTATCTTAAACAATAAAGCCACTCAGACTGTGTCTACAGACAACTATCATCTGCAATGGAAACATGAACGAGTTGTGACCTGCCTTTTTGCCATTGGTTCCACCTCCAATCAATCCCTAAATAGAAGGGCTGGTGAATGGATTGGGTTAAAGAGGAAGACTAAAATACATTCACATGAATAGACCTAACTATGAGTTTAACCTGACAGATCTCAGAGAAATAAGAAACCCCTTTCATCTGTGGATCTTTTGTTATTGTTGTTGTTGTTGTTATAGTGAAAAGAAAGAAAAAGACAAATTATATTCAATGAAAAAAGACACCCATTCGTTACACATGTTTGGAAACACAAGTCTTGACTGATATTGTGGGCAGGAGTAAAACTAAGGAAATTGACTTGGCTATGTTAACAAAGTGTTTAGAGTGTGAATAGTCAGCTTAGTGCCTTGACACTATTGTGATCAGAGGGTAAAGTCAAATAGTAAAGTTAGTTAAGCTATTGGCACTCGATGATGAACCACTTCAGCAGTGCCTTTTCTGGAACAATGCTAGATAATATGAGACAATGTATATATTAAAAGAATCACACTTTTTAGAATAATTATGTATTTTGCCTTACCAGAATGATGAAGAAGTCATCAAAGATGTCTAAACAAAACTCTGACAGTCAAACTAAGAATTTTGCATTTCTTACAGATGCATAAATAGCAGGAAGGGCAGGAAAAGGCCTCTCACCAAGGCTCTTTGCTTTTCAAAGGGAGCATTTTTATATTATATTATTTATGCCACCTACATCTGAAACATAATATATAAAATGGAAACAAGGGGAGGAGACATTGATAGAAGAAGAGAGAAAGGATGAATGAACGAAAGAAGAAATGGAAGCCCTCTTCAATATTCATAGAAATACTCTGGGTTCTCAAATGAAGAGCTTACTCCAAAACAAATTTCAAAAGGGATGAAATAATTCACTGCTGTCTCCACCAAGAAAAGTCTTCCCTTTGATTTACATCGTAGGAGCTTCCATACTCACAAGCTCTGCCCAGCAGCCTGGCACTCTGGCATTCACCTACCACAAACAGTTCATTCAATGCATCTCTATACACCTGGCTCCATTTCTATATTTTATCTATTACCTTTTCTCTCACCCTCACTTTCATTCATCTTATTAAAAAAAAAAAAAAAAAAAAAAACTGGAGGAAACCCAAACTTTTCCTAAACTTTAATATATCAAAATGATATGCTAAACTTCTTATTTTAATCTTTCCATTTTCATGCTGAATTAAACATATTAGGATTTTTTAATCTCTAATAAATTGTTACCTATTTGTCAAAAAATAATGAGCTTTGGTATTGAAGAGGATCAGGATATGCCACCCCATAATACACCACATTGTCATAAGAATTATTTTGAGCTGAATGCAATTGAGAATCAACAGATGCAAGAAGATGCCTCTTCTCTCCCCTTATCTACCTAAAAGGAGGGCATTAAATTTCCCCTCATGAAGGTGTCTCCCCCTTGTACCAAAAAAAGAAGAAAAAAGACAGGGAGTTAATACCAAAATGAGTTTGCATTAAAAGACCTTTCCGAAAGAGCACTACCTTCTATTAGTTTCTCCATATTTTTCCTAGTCACTTCCCAACGATTTGTCATCCCTTAAAGAGCAAACCACCTTTCTTTTTCTTTGTTTTAAGACTATATAGGTCCCCAAATCTAGCTGCTTGTTTGACTTTCACTTCTTTTATGTAAACTCCTATCCCTGTAAATATTAATAAAAACTGTGCACGTTTTCTCCTATTAATCTGTATTTGCTTAATTTAATCCTCAGTCCCACCCCAAACACTGAACCAAAGGAGATGAAGGGAAAGCTTACTGTTTACTATGTCAAAGTTTTAATAATATGTCAAGTGTGTTCAATCCCTATTTTAGGTGACTTTCTTAGTGTCCCAAAAATGTTTTTGATCACACTTTTCTAGTGTTTCACAATTTACCTAAGGAAAAACATCTAATGTTTATGACCTCTGAGCAGAAGTACAGAATCAGTACAATTATTTCATAATTTCCAAACGCCTTTTACCTCTCAACTTTTACCTCTCTGATATGCCCACTGCACCAGCAACGAGGAAAAATTATCTTACAAAATCCACAAAAACATAGTACTTTCGACCCTGTGGCACGCATTGGTTTAACTGTTTGTTGCAATTGCACTGAGGCAAGCTGCTAAATAGGAACAACTTTTCTTTAAGGCCTTCACAGCTACTTTCATTTGCCTTTCTGTCATTTTGTGATAAGCCTTTTTAAAGTCATCACACAGGGACCTCCACCTTCATAATGCTCTCTAAGTGCTCCAATAAATACCACATCACCACCAGTGTAGAATTTCACTTAGATTTTTTCACTCTTCTAAGAGCCTTAACTACCAAAATTATTGCTGCCCACTTATAAAAGAATGACATGATCTCAAAAGAGCTGCTCAGTATTATAAGTACTCAATCCAACTGAAATTGTCACAAAACGACGGGAATAAATAATCTGATACTCATTCTCCTTTCCCCAGCTTCCCCAGAACTATTTGTACTTGTCAGTTCTGATAAATCTCAAGCTAGTATGTTTTCAGAATATATGACAAAGTGAAAAAATTTCAGCAAGTTATGGCATGAGTCAAAAGGAATGAAATGAAGTAAATATAGAATGCTCCCTTAAGAAGTGTGTTAGAGAAATGAAGGCTGCAGCCTAAGGGAGAAGCTGGGTCAAACAAAGGGTTACTATTTTCTTTGCTTGCTTTATTTATTGGGGTCTGAAGGTGAACAACTTGAACTTCTTTGCTGGCTGAAAGAAAAGAAGTAGAGGAAGAAGGGTAGGAGTACAGCAGAGAGATTTGAAAATTGACAAATTGAGATCCTGGTGAAGAGATGGGATGACTGGGTTGTGCAGAGGAAATAGGATAAAGGGCATAGATCAGCCTTGGAAAGGAATCAGGTAGGTAGAACTGTACATAAATTTGTAGAAAGGAGAGGGAAAATAACTGAGGTCCTTTGTCTTCTATGGTGCAAGAGTTTAAATAATTTGAATATGTTGACGTGATAGGGGTGGGAGGAAATAAGGTCCTGAACAAAGTGATAAGTTTTGAAACAGCAATCTTGAAGACTTGAAAAGAAAGTTCACTAAGGACAAAAAACATTTCTAGAATTCTGGCACCATGGAAAATCTGAATATAGAGAGAGCGATACCACCAAAGGATCAAACTAGCTCTCAAGCAACGGTCCCTAACCAAAATGGAAAGTCAAAAATGACAGATAAAGAATTCAAAGTATGGATTGTAAGGAAGCTCAACAATATCCAAGACAAGGTTGGAAATCAACACAAAGAAACTTCTAAGTCAATCCAGAAAATGAAGGAAGAGATAAACACTTTAAACAGAAATAACTCAGAGTTTCTTGAATTAAAGAGCTGCCTTAAATATTTTCAAAATATGGCCAGGCACAGTGGCTCATGCCTGTAATCCCAGCACTTTGGCAGGCCAAGGTGGGTCGATCACCTGAGGTCAGGAGTTCGAGACCAACCTGGCCGACATGGTAAAACCCTGTCTCTACTAAAAATACAAAAATTAGCTGGGCGTGGTGGCAGGTGCCTGTAATCCCAGCTACTCAGGAGGCTGAGGAGGGAGAAATCGCTTGAACCCAGGAGGCGGAGGTTGCAGTGAGCCGAGATCACACCACTGCACTCCAGCCTGGGCAACAGTGCAAGACTCCATCTTAAAAAAAAAAAAAAAAGGAAAAAGAAAAAAAACAGTCTTTGAGGAATACAGAATTATGTAAAGTTACTAAACTTACAAATTACTGGCATTGCTGAGAAAGAAAGAGAAAAAGTAAACAACCTAGAAAACATACTTGAGAGAATAATCAAAGAAAATTTCACTAATCTTACTAGAGAGGTAAATATCCAGATACAAGAAATCTAGCACCTGCAATATACTATGCAAAATGAACATCACCGAGGCATATAGTCACCAGACTGTCCAAGGTCAATGATAAAGAAAAAATCTTAAAGGCAGCAAGGTAAAAAGTCACACCACATACAAAGGGAACCCCGTGAAGCTAACAGCAGACTTCTCAGTAGCAAACTTACAAGCCTGGAGAGACTGTGGACCTATTTTCAGCATTCTTAAAGAAAAGAAATTTCAACAAAGAATTTGATATTATGTCAAACTGAGCTTCATAAGTGGAGAGATACAAACTTTTACAGACATGCAAGTGCTACGGGAATTTGTTACACCTAGACCAACCTTACAAAAGATCCTTAAGGGAATTCTAAACATGGAAATAAAAGAACAATAGCTGCTACAACAAAAACACACTTAAGTACATAGCCCATAGACTCTATAAGGCTACCATGCAATAGAATGTAAAAAGCAAGCAGCTAACAACTTTATGATTTGATCAAAGTCTCACATATTATGAACCCTGAATGTAAATGGTCCAAATGCCCCCATTTAAAAGGCACAGATTTGCAAGTCAGATATATAAACAAGACCCATCCATCTGCTGTCTTCAAGAGATCCATCTCTCATATAATGATACCCATAGGCTAAAAGTAAAGGGTCATAGAGAGATCTATCATGCAAATGGAAAATTGAAAGAAAAAAAAAAAAGACCACGGGTTGCTATTCTTATATAAGATAAAACAGATTTTAAACCAACAATAGTAAATATGGACAAAGAAAGGCATTACATAATGATAACAAGTTCACCTCAACAAGAAGAATTGACCATCTTAAATATATATGCACCAACACTGGAGCACCCAGATTCATAAAACAACTACTTCTTGACTTACAAAAGGACTTAGACAGCCACACCATAATAGCTGCAGACTTCAAAACCCCACTGACAGTATTAGACAGATCTCCAACATGAGAAACTAACAAAGAAATTCTGGACTTAAATTCAACATTTGGCCAATTGGACCTAACAGACATCTACAGAACATTCCACCCATCAATCAGAGAATATATACTTTTCTCGTATTTACATAGAACATACTCAAAGATTGACCACATGCTTAGCCAGAAAGCAAGTCTCAATAAATTCAAAAAACTGAAATCATACCAACCATACTATCATATCATAGTAGAATAAAAATAGAAATCAATACCAAGAAATTCTCCCCAAACCACAAAATTACATGGAAATTAAATAACTTGCTCCTAAATGACTTTTGCATAAATAATGAAATTAAGGCAGAAATAAAAAAGTTCTTTGAAATAAATGAAAACAGAGATATGACATACCAAAATACCTGGGATACAGCAGAAGCAGAGCTAAGAGAAAGTTAATAGAGCTAAATGCCTATGTAAAAAAGTTAGAAAGATCTCAAGTTCACAATATAACATCACACTTAGAAAACTAGAAAAACAAGAACAAAGTGACGCAAAAGCAAGCAGAAGAAAAGAAATAACTATATCAAAGTGGAACTGAACAAAACTAAGACCCAAGAATCCACACAAAGAATCAACAAAAGTTGTTTTCTGAAATAAGATCAATAGACTGCTAGCTAGATTAACCAAAAAAAAAAAAAAAAAAAAAGAGAGAGAGAGAGAAGATACAAATAAGCACAGTGAGAAAAACCAAATGTGACATTACAATTGATCAATTGATCCCACTAAAATACAAAACATCCTCACAGACTATTGTAAACACCTTTATACACACAAACAGAAAATCTAGAGGAAATGGAAACATTCCTGGAAACACACAACCTCAAAAGATTGAATCAGGAAGAAATTAAAACCCTTAACAGACAAATATCAAGTTCTGAAATTGTATCAGTAACAAAAAAAACATGAACCAAAAAAGCCCCAGACAAGATAGATTCAGAGGTGAATTCTACCGTATGTGCAAAGAGCTGTTACCTAGTCTACTGAAACTATTTCAAGAAATTGAACAGGAGGTACTCCTCATTAACTCATTCCACAAAACCTGCATCACCCTGATTCCAACATCTGGCAAAGAAGCAATGAAAAAATAAAACTACAGGCCAATATCCCTGATGAACATAGACGCAAAAATTCTCCACAAAATACTAGCAAACTGAATGCAGAAACACATCAAAAGGCTAATTCAACATGATCAAGTAGGCTTTAGATGTAGGGTTGGTTTAACATATCCAAATCAATAAATATGGTTCATCATATAAACAGAATTAAAAACATACCATATGATCATTTCAATAGATGCAAAAAGAACCTTTGATAAAATCCAACGTTCCTTCATGATAAAAATCCTCAACGAACTAGGCATCAAAGGAATATATCTCAAAATAAGAGCCATCTAGGACAAATCCGCAGCCAACATCATACTGAAAGGGCAAAAGCTGGAAGCATTCCCCTTGAGAAAAGTAACAAGACAAGGACACCCACTTTCACCACTCCTATTTAACATAGTATTAGAAGTCCTTGCCAGAGAAACCAGGCAAGAGAAAGAAATAAAAGGAATCAAAATAGGAAGAGAGGAAGTAAAATTACCTCTCTTCACTGACTATATGATTCTGTACTTAGAAAACACTAAAGATTCTGCCAAAAGTCTTCTGGAACTGATAAATGACTTCTAAAGTTTCAGGATACAAAATCAATGTATAAAAATCGGTACCATTTCTATTCTCCAATGACATTCATTCCGAGAGCCAAATTAAGAATGAAATCTCATTTGCAATAGCTACCAAAAAATAAAATACCTAAGAATACATCTAACCATGGAGATGAAAGATCTCTACAAGGAGAACTACAAAACATTGCTGAAAGAAATCTCAGATGATATAAACAAATGGAGAAACATTCCATGCTTGCATTGAAAGAATCAATATCATTAAAATGACCACATTACCAAAAGCAATCTACAGATTCAATGTTATTCCTAGCACACAAACAATGCCATTTTTCACAGAATGATAAAAAAAAAATCACTCTATAATTCATATGGAATGAAAGAAAGAGCCTGAATAGCCAAAGCAATTCTAAGCAAAAAGAACAAAGTCAGAGGCATCACATTACCTGGCTTCAAACTGTACAAGCCCACAGTAAACACAACAGCATGGTACTTGGTACAAAAACAGACACATAGACCAATGTAACAAAATAGAGAACCCAGAAATAAAGCTTCACACCTACAACCATCTGATTTTCGACAGTCAACAAAAATAAGCAATAGGGAAAGGACTCATAACTTAATAAATGGTGCTGGGATGGTTTGCTAATTATAAGCAGAAGAATGAAACTGGACCCCTACCCTTCACCGTATACAAAAATCAACTCCAGATGAATTAAAGATTTAAATATAAGAAGTTAAACTCTAAGAATCCTAGAAGAGAACCTAGAAAACACTACTCTGGACATTGGCCTTGGCAAAAAATTTATGACTAAGTCCTCAAAAGCAATTGAAATGAAAACAAAAATTGACAAGTGAGACCTAATTAAACTAAAGAGCTTCTGCACGGCAAAAGAAACTATCAACAGAATAAACAGACAGTCTACAGAATGCGAGAGGATGGTCACAAACTCTGCCTCTGACAAAGGTCTAATATCTAGAATCTACAAGGAACAATTCAATGAGCAAAAAACAAATAACTGCATTAAAAAGTGGGTAAACAACTGGAACAGACACTTCTCAAAAGAAGACATAAAAGTGACCATCAAACATACCAAAAAAAATGCTCAGCATCATTAATCAGCAGAGAAACGCAAATCAAAACCACAGGGAAATACCAGTCAGAATGATGATTATTAAAAGTCCAAAAAAAAAAAGAAAAAGAAAAAAAAAGAAAAACAGATGCTGGCGAGGTTGCCGAAAAATGGGAATGCTTATACACTTTTGGTGGGAATGTAAATTAGTTCAGCCACTGTGGAAAGCAGTCTGGAGACGTTTCAGCGAACCGGAAACAGAACTACTCTTTGACCTAGCAATTCCATTACTGGGTTCATATCCAAAGGCACATAAACTGATGATGTCTTTTGCAAGAACATACATGCAGCTGGAGGCCATTATCCCAAGCAAATTAACACAGGAAGAGAAAACCAAATGCAGCATGTTTTCACTTATAAGTTGGAGTTAAACAATGTGTACTCATGGACATAAATATTGCAAGAACAGATACTGGGGACTAATTGCGGGGAATGAAGGAGTGGGTAAAGGTTTGAAAAACTAACTGTTGGATACTACATTCACTATCTGGGTGATGGGATGATTTGTAGCCCAATCCTCAGCATCATGCAATATACTCATGTAACAAACCTGCATGTGTACCCTCTGAATCTAAAATAGGTTGAAATTACTTTAAAATAAAAATAATAAACTAAAAACAAAAAGCACTATGAGAAAACAAAAACAAAATCTGCTTCATGAGAAATGTCAAAATATGTAAATCAGTCAGAAAAATTTATACTGCTTGGTTGGGTTAACCTTATTCATTCCCAAAGTTCAGCAAATACAGATATATTTACTTGATAAGGAGGTAGGGACAGCTTTCAGAGGGCAGGCAGCTGAGGCTGAATCCTATGCGCTTTTCACAAGAATAAACTGTGACCTCTCTGGCCATTTGTGCTTTATTCAGGACGACACTGAAGAATATACCTGTGTGAGCCCCAAGATGGTTAATTTTATGTGTCAACCTGGTTAGACTACAGTGTCCAGTTGTTTTAACAAATACTAGTCTAGATATTGCTGTAATTGTATTTTAATATGTGATTAACCTCTAATATCAGTAGACTATGAGTAAAGTTGGCTACCTTTAATAATGTGCATAGTCCTCACTGAGTCAGTTGAAAATCTTAAGAGCAAAAACTGAAGCTTACTGAAGAAAGAACACTAACTCCAGAATGAAACACAAAATATGCCTGTCTCCAAAACATGCCTCTGTCCAGAATGGTGTTTCCTAAGTCCTCTTATGGGATTCTTATAGTTTAAGGACTTACATTTAAATCTTTAATTCATCTTGAGTCCATTTTTGTATATGGTGAAAAGTAGGGGTGCAATTTTGTTCTTCTACATGTAACTAGCCAGCCATCCCACACCATTTATTAAATAATTAATCCTTTCCCAATTACCTTTAGACTCAATACCACATCAACTCTTACCTAAATCTCCAGCTTCCCCTATGGATTTTAGACTTGCCAGCCCCCACAACTGTGTGATCCAATTTATGAATTTATTTTTCTTTTTTTGAGACAGGGTCTTTCTCTGTTATCCAGGCTGGAGAGCAGTGGTGCCATCATGGCTCACTGCAGTCTCAGGGTCCTGTGCTCAAGCGATCTTCTCACCACAGCTTCCAGAGTAGCTGAGACTATAGGTGCATGGCACCTTACTCAGCTAATTAAAAAAAAAAAATTCGTAGAGACAAGGTCCCACCTTGTTGCCTAGTCTGGTCTCAAATAACTGGGCTCAAGTGATCCTCCTGCCTCAGCCTTCCAAAGTGCTGAGATTACAGGCGTGAGCCACCACACCTAACCCAATTTCTTAGAATAAATTTCTCTCTCTCTCTCTAAATTAAAAAAGAAAAGGAAAAAGAAAAAGATTGCTAACCAATATTGCCAGCTGAAGCAAGGTGAAACAATACATATTTAGTGATGTCAGATGGTTTTACAATGTAATTATCACGAGCACCTCAACAAAGACTGGACAAATTGAGAGGAGAGGCAAAAAAAAAAAAAAAAAAAAAAGGATGATTGGACTGACCTAGGTATGCATATGCATAGTAGAGGTAAGGGAAATAAGAAGACACAGTGTTTGAGTACCAACGGGAGTATTCACACTTGACAGAGAAGTATGTGATATTTAAAGTGGCTGAAAAGGTTGGTTAATGAACATTAAAGTACATCTAGACATGAAGAATAAATTCTAGTGGTCTATAGCAACATGAGCTGGCTGGAATTAATGACATTTTATTGTTTATTTTCAAATAGCAAGAAAGAACAGACTTGGAATGTTTCCAACACAAAGAAATAATAAATGTTTGAAGTAATTGATATGCTAACTACACAGATTTTATCATCACACATTGTATACTGTATAGAAATATCACACTGTACCCCATAAAATGTACAATTGTTATGTATCAATTAAAAATAATAATAAAGGCAAAAATAATGAAATGCTGAGAAAAAGTGGTTAATAAGGTAGAACAAGGAAAGGCAAGGATTAGTATTCTCATTGAGGATAACATTTGCTTAGAGGGAGAGGTAGAAAACTTGAGAAAAGAAGTTATAGTTTAAAATTTTACATTTGGAGTAGTCTTTTGAATCAGTTAAATCTTGTTTCATATTTTTTAACGTTTTATTTTTAATTGACATACTAATTTTACATATTTATGGGATACAAAGTGATGTTTTGATACAGGTATACATTGTGTAACAAACAAAATACAGTATATAGCATATGCATCACTGACGACTTTATTTTAATTTTTAATTTTCGTGGAAACATACTAGGTGTATATATTTATGGGGTACATGAAATTTTTTGATACAGGCATGCAAAGCATAATAATCACATCATGGTAAATGGGGTATCCATCCCCTCAAGCATTTATCCTTCAGGTTACAAATATTCCCATTATACTATTTTAGTTGTTTGAACATGTACAATTAAATTATTATTGACTATAGACTTTCTGCTTTGCAATCAAATATCAGATCTTATGCTCTGTAACTAATTTTTGTACCCATTAACCATCTTCGCTTTCCTCTAACCCCCAATACCCTTCTCAGCTGCTACTAAATATTGTTCTACTCTCTATCTCCATGAGTTCAATTATTTTAACTTTTAGATCCCACAAATAAGCGATAACAAGCAAAGTATGTCTTCCTGTGCCTGGCTTATTTCATTTATTTCACTTAACAATGACCTTCAGTTCCATATATATTGTTGCAAATGACGGGATCTCACTCTTTTTTATGGCTGAATAGTACTCCATTGTGTATAAGTACCACATTTTCTTTATTCATTCATCTGTTAATGGACACTTGCATTGCCTCCAAATCTTGGCTGTTGTGAATAGTGCTGCAATAAATATGGGAGTGCAGGTATGTCTTTGATATACTAATTTCCTTTCTTTGGGGTATATATCCAACAGTAGGATTGCTGCATCGTATGGTAGCTCTATTTTTAGTTTTTCTGAGGAACCTCCAAACTGTTCTCTCAGTGGCTGTACTAATTTACATTCCCACCAACAGTGAACAAGGGCTCCCTTTTATCCACATCCTCACCAGCATTTGTTATTGCCTGTCCTTAGAATAAAAGCCGTTTTACCTGGGAGGAGATGAAAATTTGGTGTTCCTGTGAGGGGGATGATTGGTGGATGCTTCTATTCATCTATCTTATTCCACCCCCTCTGTTACAAACATTTATCATTTTTGTGTGGTGAGAACATTCGTAATCCTCCCTTCTGGCTATTTTGAAATATAAAATACAATATTGTAACCGTAGTAATCCTACTGCACAACAGAACACCAAAACTTATTCCTCCTCTTTAACTATAATTTTGTACCTGTTCACCAATCTTTCCCTATTCCCCTTCTCTCTCCATTACCCAGTCTACAATAGTCACTTTTCTACTCTCTGATTATTGAGATCAACTTTTTTAGATTCCACATATGAGTGGGATCATACAGGATTTGTCTTTTTGTGCCTGGCTTATTTCACTTAACATAATGTCTTTAAAGTCCATCTATGTTGCCATGAATGACAATATTTCATTCTTTTTATGACTGAGTAGTATTCCATTGTGTGTGTATGTGACATTTTCTTTATTCATTCATTTCTTGATGGACACATAGGTTGATTCCATATTTTGACTGTTAAAAATAGTGCTGCAAGAAACACGGGAGTGCAGATAGCTCTTTTGTTTTGTTTTGTTTTGTTTTGTTTTGACACAAGGTCTCACTTTGTCACCCAGGCTGGAGTGCAGTGGTGCAAACATGGCTCATGCAGCCTTGACATCCCAGCCCAAGCAATCCCCCCACCTTAACCCCACAAGTAGCTGGCATTACAGTTGCACACCACTTTGTTTGGCTATGTTTTTTGTAGAGGTGGGATTTCACCATGTTGCCCAGTCTTGTTTCAAACTCATGAACTCAGGTGATCCACCAGCCTCAGCCTCCCAAAGTGCTGGGATTACAATTGTGAGCCACCAAACTTGGTTGCAGACATCTCTTTGACATACTGATTTCATTTCTTTGCATATATGCATATATGATTGTTGGATCAAATGGTAGTTCTCTTTTTAATATTTTGAGGAACCCCTATACAGATTTCCCTGATAGCTACACTAATTTACATGTCCACCAACAGTGTATTAAGTCTTCTCTTTTCTCTACACATTAACTAGCATTTGTTATTTTTTGTCATTTTGATAATAACCATTCTAATTGAGGTTTGGTGATAACTCACTGAGGGTTTGATTGGCATTTCCCTGATGGTTAGTGATATTGAGCATTTTTTCATATATCTGCTGCCCCTTTGCATGTTTTCTTTTGAGAAACATCTTTTACCTATTTTTAAATCAAATTTATTTTTGCTATTAAGTTGTTTGAGTTTCTTACATATTCTGGTATTAACCACTTGTTAGACACATAATTTGCAAATGTTTTCTCTCATTCTGTATATTGTTTTTTCACTCTGTTGACTGTTTCCATTGCTGTATAGAAGCTTTTTAACTTGATGTAATTTCATTTGCCTATTTTTGCTTTTGTCACCTTTTTGAGGTCTTATTCAAAATATTATTGTTCAGTCCAATGTCAAGAAACATTTCCCTGATTTTTTCTTTTAGCAGATTTATAGTTTCAGTCTTCAGTCCATTTTGAGTTAACTTTTGTATATAGTGAGAGACAAGGATCTAATTTCATTCTTCTGAATGTGAATATCCAGTATTCCCCAGCATCATTTATTGAACAGACTATTCTTTCCCCAGTGTATGTTCTTGGTGCCTTTGTGAAGTATCAGTTGGCCGTAAGTATGTGGATTTATTTATTTGTTCTCTATTTTGTTCTGTTGGTCTGCATGTCTATTTTTATGCTAGTACCATGTGGTTTTGGTAACTATACCACTTGTAGTATATTTTGAAACCAGGTAGTGTGACATCTGAAGCTCAGTTCTTTTTGCTCAAGATTGCTTTGGCTATTCAGCATCTTTTGTGGTTCCACATGAATTCCAGAATAGTTGTTTCTATTTCTGTGAAGAATGTCATTAGTATTTTGATAGATATTATATTGAATCTATAGATTGCTTTGGGTAATATGGTCATTTTAGCAATGCTAATTATTCTAATCCATGAACATTGAATATCTTTTCATTTGTGTCCTCTTTAATTTCTTTCATCATTGTTGTATAAATTTTACTATGGAGTTATTTACCTATTTGGTTAAGCTTACGCCTATGTATCTTATTTTTTGTAGTTATTTTAAATGTGATTGTTTTCCTGATTTCTTTTTCAGATAGTTTACTATTCACATATAGAAATGCTGTAAGTTTTTGCATGTTAATTTTGTATTGTGTAACTTTACTAAACTTATTTATTAGTTCTAACAGTTTTTTTTATTATTTTGCTTTAACTTCTGGGACACATGTACAGAATGTGCAGGTTTGTTACACAGGTATACATGTGACATTGTGTTTGCTGCACCTATCAACCCATCATATAGGTTTTAAGCCTCACGTGCATTAGGTATTTGTCCTAATGCTCTCCCTCCTCTTGCCCCCCATACCCCGACAGGCCCCGGTGTGTGTTATTCCCCTCCCTCTGTCCATGTGTTCTCATTATTCAACTCCCACTTATGAGTGAGAACATGTGGTGTTTGGTTTCCTGTACCTGTGTTAGTTTGCTGAAAATGATGGCTTCCAGATTCATCCATGTCCAACCATTGTGGAAGATAGTGTGGTGATTTCTCAAGGATCTAGAACCAGAAATATCATTTGACCTAACAGATTTTTTGTGGGGAGTCTTTAGGATTTTCTGTATATAAGATTATGTCATCTGCAAACAGAGAATATTTGACTTCTTTCTTTCCAATTTGGACATCCTTTATTTCTTTCTCTTGCCTAATTGCTCTGGCTAGAACTTCCAGTATCATGATGAATAAATCTTTTGTAAGTGGGCATCCTTGTCTTGTTTCACATCCTTGAAAAACTGTTTTCAAATTTCCCCATTCTGTATGATATTGGAAGTGGGTTTGTCATATATGGCCTTTATTGTGTTAATATACATTCTTTCTATACTTAGTTTGTTGAAAGTTTTTATCATAAAAAGATGTTGAGTTTTATCAAATGTTTTTTTCTGTATCTTTTGAAATAATCGTATGGGTTTTTCTTTGATTCTGTTTATGTGATATATCATGTTTATTGATTTGCATGTGTTGAGCTATCCTTGTATCCCTGGGATGAATCCCATTAGGCCATGGTGAATGATCTTTTTAATGTGCTGTTGAATTAGGTTTGCTAGTATTTTGTTGAAGATTTTTACAGCTATGTTTGTCAGGAATATTGGCCTGTAGTTTTATTTTTTGCTGTTGTTTTGTCATTGTCTGGCTTTTGTATCAGGCTAATGCTGGCCTGACACAATGAGTTTGGAAGAATTTCCTCCTCTTCAATTTCTTGGAACTTTGAAAAACTTGGTGTTAGTTCTTCAAATGTTTGGTATAATGCAACAGTGAAGCCATCAGGTCCAGGGCTTTTCTTTGAAAAAAGACTTTTTATTACTGATTCAATCTTGTCACTTGTTTTTGGTCTGTTTACGTTATATATTTCTTTATAGTTAAAACTTAAACGGTTGTCTATGTCCAGAAATTTATCTATGTCTTCTAGGTTGTTGATAGTTGTTCGTAACTTGGTTCACATCTTTAGTTTGTTCATCTGCACGTCTATGTTACTTTTGGGTAAATTTATTTCATCTCTCCAGTCTCAGTTTTCTCATCTATAAAATGGTGATAACAGTGGTGTTTACTCTGAGTTGTTGGAAAGACTGTATTAATTATATAAATTACTTAACACCATGCCTCATACGTAGTATTACTTTTGAACTATTATAATTGTATAAATATTATTATAAGTTTCATTAGGAAAGTCAAATACAAGGGTGTCACATTTAAATTGGGTTGTTGGAATGCAGTAAAAGTAGTAGACTGCAAAGCTGAGGGAGGTGTTGAGTAAGTCATCTACATCATTGTTTAAATTGTCTCACTTAGCCCAAAATACAAAAGCCCTTCTAGAATCAACTATTGATACCAAAATGAATAAGTGATCATTATACTAATATAGCTATAATTGTTAAGCTATTATATTGTATCAAATAGGAGAATTTATTAAATGAGAGAAAAAACATTATTAGGTCATACATTTTATTTTTCCCTTTGAACTAAGCATAAACACTTTTCCATTTTTCCTCAAACATATTTCCTCATGTATGTAAAATTATCATATTATAATTCTGTGAATATAGGCTGAAAATTAAAATAATCTGAAATTTACCTATTTATCTGGACTCACATACATTCTTTGTAGAACCAAAGTGTAGGCACTTAAAAACTGCATACTTATATTTGTTGGAAATTTGGTCTTATTTATCAGAGTAATAATGCTTTTTATTTATTTATTTTAGAGACAGTGCCTCTCTATTGCCCAGGCTAGAGTGCAATGGCATAATCATAGCTCACTGCAGTCTTGAACTCCTGGGATCAAGGGTTCCTCTTATCTCAGCCTCCCAAGTAGCTAGGTCTGCAGGTACCTACCATCATACCAGGCTAATTTCTTAATTTTTGTAGAGATGGGGGTCTCACGATATTGCCCAGGCTGGTCTCAAACTCCTGGTCTCAAGCAATCCTCTCGCATCAGTCTCCCAAAGTGCTGGAATTACAGATATGAGCCACTGCACTTGGCTCATAATGATAATAATTTACTATTGATACTTTCCTTGATTTAATAAATAGTCCATGTTTTGTGTGAAAAGCTAATGTAGGTACTCAAACGAGCATCTGCTCTATTTTATGCCTAAAACAGGTAGCCATGGCAACAACAAATGTAGAATCAGTATAAAAGTTCAAAAGATGCACTGCAAACATGCATTTGCTCATTGCACACGTTTACATACACAACATAATGACAAACCATCAACTGACAAGTAAAAATTCTGTTTAGCCAATTATTTGTCATCATATAGACCATCAGACACAGACTGAAATGAGCGATTTCATTTTTCTCAATTCATAGGCTTCATTTACAACTGAATGCTCCACTATTATACATTATTACTATACTAAGAGTTTGTTTAAATAAGTAACTTGTGAGAAGATTTTTTGGGCCTTTTTAATAAAACAAAAAGAATGATCTCATTTAGTATTTGCAGGCTGTGGGTTATAATCAGACCAAGTATTTGTCTTCTTATTTTTTAAAATATTTCCATAGCATTTTTATTGCCATTGTAAACAGTAAGTATTTGTGTTTTGTTTGTTTTTCCATAACTTATTGGAGTACAGGTGCTATTTGGTTACATGAGTAAGTTCTATAGTGGTGATTTGTGAGATTTTGGTGCACCCATCACCTGAGCAGTGTACATTGCACCCTATTTGTAGTCTTTTATCCCTTGCCCCCTGACTCATGCCCCCAGGTCCCCAAAGTCCATTGTATAATTCTTATGCCTTTGAATCCCCATAGCTTAGCTCCTACATATCAACGTACAATGTTTGGTTTACCATTACTGAGTTACTTCACTTGGAATAATAGTCTCCAATCTCATCCAGGTCACTGTAAATGCTATTAATTCATTTTTATGGCTGAGTAGTATTACACTATATATATATATATATATATTTTTATTTATCTCCTCGTTGATTGATAGGCATTTGTGTTGGTTCCACCATTTTGCAGTTGTGAATTGTGCTGCTCTAAATATGCATGTGCAAGTTACCTTTTTCGAATAATGACTTCTTTTCCTCTGGGTAGATATCCAGTAGTAGGATTGCTGGATCAAATGGTAATTCTACTTTCAGTTCTTTAAGGAATCTCCACACTGTTTTCCATAGTGGCTCTACTAGTTTAAATTCCCAACAGCAATGTAAAAGTGGTCCCTGTTCACCACATCCATGTCGACATCTACTGTTTTTTGATTTTTTGATTATGGTCATTCTTGCAGGAGTAAAGTGGTATCATATTGTGGTTTTGATTTGCATTTCCCTGATCATAACTGATGTTGAGCATTTTTTCAAATGTTTGTTTGCCATTTGTATACCTTCATTTGACAACTGTCTACTAATCTTCTTAGCCCACTTTTTGATGAGACTGTTTTTTTCTCACTGATGTGTTTCAGTTCATTGTAGATTCTGGACATTAGTCCTTTTTCAGATATATAGATTGTGAAGATTTTCTCCCACTTTGTGGGTTGTCTGTATACTCTGCTGACTGTTCCTTTTGCCATGCAAAAGTTCTTTAGTTTAAGTAGGTCCCAATATTTATCTTTGTTTTTATTGCATTTGCTTTTGGGTTCTTGGTCATGAAATTCTTGCCTAAGCCAATGTCTATAAGGGTTTTTTCCAATGTTATCTTCTAGAATTTTTAGAGTTTCAGGTCTTAGGTTTAAGTCCTTAATCCATCTTGAGTTGATTTTTGTATAAGGTGAGAGATGAGGATCCAATTTCATTTTCCTACATGTGACTAGCCAATTATCCCAGAACGATTTTTTGAATAGGGTATCCTTTCCCCACTTTATGTTTTTGTTTGCTTTGTGAAAATTCGGTTGACTATAAGTATTTGAGTTTATTTCTGGGTTCTCTATCCTGTTTCATTGTTCTATGTGACTATTTTTATAACACTACCATGCTGTTTTGGTGACTATGGCCTTAGAGTATAGTTTGAAATCAGGTAGTGTGATGCCTCCAGATTTGTTCTTTTGCTTAGTCTTGCTTTGGCTATGTGAACTCTTTTTTGGTTCCATATGAACTTTAGAATTGTTTTTTTCTAATTCTGTGAAGAATGGTGGTGGTATTTTGATGGAGATTGCATTTAATTTGTAGATTGCTTTTGGCAGTATGGTCATTTTCATAATATTGATTCTACCCATCCATGAGCATGGAATGTGTTTCCATTTGTTTGCATTATCTATGATTTCTTTCAGCAGTGTTTTGTAGTTTTCCTTGTAAAAGTCTTTCAACTCCTTTGTTAGGTATATTCCTAAGTATTTTATTTTTTTGAAGCTATTGTAAAACAGGTTGAGTTCTTTATTTGATTCTCTACTTGGTCACTGTTGGTGTACAGAAGTTACTGATTTGTGTACATTAATCTTGTATCTGGAAACTATGGTGAATTCTTTTATCAGTTCTAGAAGCTTTCTGGAGAAGTCCTTAGGGTTTTCAAGGGAAACAATCATATCATCAGCACACACTGACAGTTTGACTTCTTCTTTACCGATTTGGATACCCTTTCTTTCTTTCTCTTGTCTGATTGCTCTTGCTAGGACTTCCAGTACTATGTTGAGGAGGAGTGGTGAGAGTGGGCATCCTGTCTTGTTCCAGTTCTCTGAGGGAATGCTTTCAACTTTTCCTCATTCAGTATTATGTTGGCTGTGAGTTTGTCATAGATGGCTTTTATTACATTGAGGTATCTCCCTTGTATGCTGATTTTGATGAGAGTTTGAATCATAACAGGATGCTGGATTTTGTTGAATGCTTTTTCTGCAGCTATTGAGATGATCATGTGATATTTGTTTTTAATTTTGTTTATGTGATGTATCACATTAATTACCTTGTGTATGTTAAACCATCCCTGAATCCCTGGTATGAAACCCACTTGATCATGGTGGATTATCTTTTTGATATGTTGTTGGATTCGATTAGCTAGTATTTTGTTAAGGATTTTTGCATTTATATTGGGATATTGATCTATAGTTTTCTTTTTTGGTTATGTCCTTTCCTGGTGTTGGTCTTAGGGTGATCCTGGCTTCATAGAATGATTTAGGAATGATCCCACAGGTTCATGTAGATCTATTCTAGTCTTCTTCAGTTTATTTTCTCTTTGTTCTTCAGATAAGGTAATATCTGTTGTTCTATCTTTCTATTTACTAATGCTATCTTCTGCTCCCTCTCTTCTGCTGTTGAGGCCATCTACTGAACTTTTTAATTAAGTCATGATAAGTTTCATCCCTAAAATCTCCATTTGATTCCTTTATATGTGTTCTAATTATTTCCAAGACTATCTGTTTTTCTTTCCCCGAGGCTTTCCATTATGTTGTTTGTTTCAAGCAAGTTTGACATTGCTCATTGAAGTATTATTTATGACAGCTTATTTAAAATTTTCGTGAAATAATTTTAACCTGTCTTCATCTTGAGATTGATATGAATTGATTGTATTTCACTCAGCTTGAGATCATTCTGCTTTTGTTATGATGACTAATTTTTTATTGAAACATGCATATTTTTGTATTATGTTATGAAACACTGGGCATTATTTAAATCTACTTTAGCTGGGTTTTTCTGACGTGGTTCTGGCAGGAGATGTGATGTTGCCTTGTTACTACCAGGTTGAGGTAGGAATCCATGTTCCCCACTCAACATCTGTTGATCCCTGAAGGGTGTCCTCATTACTGCTGAATAAGGATGCAAGTTCTAACTCCTCACATAGTCTTTGATGACACCACTTTGGGGGTGATTTTATTATTTCTGGGTGATGGTGAATGTACTGACTCTCCACCAGGCCTCCTCTGATAGCACCTCAGCTGGGAGTGGGAGGAAAACCTAATTACTGCCAGGTTGTGGTAGAAGTCCAAACTCTTCATTTGGTCTCCAGTGACATCATTGGTATCAAAGATCGGAGAGACAGTAAATACCTCTTGGCTGTTAAATCTACCAGAAAAACGTTTTCACAATGCAGAGGTATAAGAAGATGGGTGTCGTTCCTGACTGAAATTTCACTCCCCTCCAGTGTTCTTAGCATTTTCATAGATTTTGTTGATAAAGCTTGTTTATTTTAAACCTTCTGGTCAATCTTCAGAGACCTTGGGTGACTGTATTTGCTAATTTTTACTTTAATAGATGTCTCTTCATGGAATTTTTTGAGCTCTGCACATTGCCATTCCAAAAGTTATGTTTCCTTGATTGCTTTATAACATTTGTTTGAATCACATTTAATGAACATTTTCTAGACTTTGCCTCCTCATAGTTTAGAGATTAAGTTCAATGAATTTTCATAATACCAGTAAAAGCCAGAAAATATTTTTTCAAATGTTTTTATTAAGATAAAATTTCTACAACACAAATTTACCATTTAAATAAATTTAAAATGTACAATTCAGTGTTTTTTAATATATTTACAATAATGTACAACCATTATATATATTCACAATATTGTCCAGCCATTATCACTGTCTAATAACAGAACATCACCATAAAAAGAAACCCTATATCTGGTACTAGTCAATTCCAATTCTCTCCTCCCTCTAACCCCTGGCAAACACTAACAACTTTCTATCTCCATGGTTCTGTTTAGTCTGAACATTTTATATAAATGTAATCATACAGTCTATGGCCTTTTTTGTCTAGCTTATTTTACTTAGCATAATGTTTGGAAGAGTTATCTATGTTGTAGCATGTTGATCAGTGCTTCATTTCATTTTATGGCTGAATAGTATTCCATTGTGTGGATATGCCATATTTTGTTTATCAACTCATTAGTGGATGGACATTTGGGTTGTTTCTACTTTGGGGCTATTATAAAAAATGATGCAAAAACATTTGTGCACACATATTTATTCGAACATATGTTTTCAATTTTCTTGGGTACTTAGCCAGAAGTGAGATTGCTGGGTCATATGGTCACTATATGTTTAAAATTTTGAGAAACTGCTAAACTAGTTTCCATAGCAGCTGAATCATTTTACATTACCAATATATGAGAATTCCAATTTTTCTACATCCTTACCAACACTTGTAATTTTCTAAATTGTTAAGTTATAGACAACCAAATAGGTGTGACATGGTACCTGATTGTGGTTTTGACTTGCATTTTCCTAATGACCAGTGATATTGAGTATCTTTTCATGTGCTTTTTGGCCCTTTATGAATCTCTTTTTAGCAAAATGTCTCTTCTACCTCTACATTCATTTTTTATTTGATTTATTTTTCTTTGTTATTGGGTTGTAAAATTTTTAAAATATATTTTGGATGCTAGGCCCTTTTCATATATGATTTGTGAATGTTTTCTCCCGTTTTGTGAATTATCTTTTCATTCCCCTGATAGTCTGCTTTGATACACAAATGTCTGTAATTTTTATTAAGTCTAATATATCATTTTTTTCCTTCTGTTGTTTGTGCTTTTGGGGTCATATATAAGAAACCATTGCCTAATTCAAGGTAACAAATATTTTTACCTATAATTTATTTCTGAAGGTTTTATAGTTTTAGCCATTTTGTTTAGGTCTATAATCCATTTTGAGCTAATTTTTGTATATGGTGTGAGGTAAGGACCCGACATTATTCTTTTGCATGTGGATATGAAGTTTTCCCAGAATCATTTATTGAAAAGCCTATTTTTTGCCCATTGAAGGAGCTTGACACCCTTGTCAAATACCAATTGACCACAGATATATGGGTTTATTTCTGAATTCTCAATTCCATTCCAATGATCTAAATGTCTACTCTTGGCCAGGTGTGGTGGCTCACACCTGTAATCTCAGCACTTTAGGAGGCCGAGGTGGGTGGATCACTTAAGGTCAGGGGTTTGAGACCAGCCTTGCCAACAGAGCAAAACCCTGTCTTTACTAAAAATACAAAAATCAGCTGGGTGTCATGGCACACACCTGTAATCCCTGCCACTCAGGAGGCTGAGGCAGAAGAATCACTTGAACCTGGAAGGCAGAGGTTGTAGTGAGCTGAGATTATGCCGCTGCACTCCAGCCTAGGTGACAGAGCAAGACTCTGTCTCAAAAATAAATAAATAAATAAATAAATAAATATCTATTATTATAGCAATACCACAGTTTTTAGTGCTGTAGCTGTCAGTCCTCCAATCTTGCTCTTTTCCAAGATTGTTTTGGTTATTCAAGGGTCCTGCCATTTCTATCTGAATTTTAGGATCAGCCTGTTTATTTATGCAAAAGAAGCAATTAGAATTTTTAAGAGCGATTGTATTTAATCTGTATATCAGTTTTGCCATTTTACCAATATTGTCTTTCAATCCATGAACATTAGTTGTATCTCCATTTATAAAGGTGTTCTTTAATTCCTTTCAATAATGTTTTGTAATGTTTAGTGTACACATCTCACATCTCCTTGTTTAAATTTATTTTTAAGTATTTTATTCTTTTTGATGCTATTGTAAATAGAACTGTTTTCTTCATTTCATTTTTGGGTTGTTCATTGTTAGTGTATAGAAATACAACAAATTTTGTATATTGATCTTGGATTCTGAAACTTTGCTGAACTAATTTATTAATGCTATAGTGTTTTGTGTATTGGGGGATATTTTTAATGATTTTCTCTATATAAGATTATGTCATGCTTGAATGGGGATAATTTTACTTCTTCTTTTCCAATCTATATGTCTTTTATATCTTTTATCTTACCTAATTGCCAAAAGCTATGTTTTCAAAATATACTTTAAATGTCCAATTTGGTTTAAATAATTTTGAGGCTAATTATATTTTATAATAATGCAGGGGGGACATTTTCTCATAATTTGGTTGAAATACTGTTTTTCTCTGGCTAAATTGTACATCTATATGCTATACCTTAAATTAATAGCTATGTAACTGAGACTATTTAAAACAGCTTATTTTTAATGTTTCTTCCGAGTGGAAGGTATTAAAGTGTATTAAAATGATTATCTAAAAAATATGAAGGTTACTTTTGCCATTTTGATTTAAAGGATAATATTATCACACAAATAGGAACTTGAAAATTACTGATCCAAATTCTCTGCTTGAGGCAAGACATTGGTGAAGATCTCTGATCTTTAGTTTTGTGACTGAATGAGAAATCCTAATTGCCCATTTAATATGAAGAAGCAACTTCAGCACTTCCAGACGCAATTTTGCAAAAAAGAAAAAAGAAAAAAAAAGAATAAATTCCTCTTTGTGAGACAAGGTTTATAAGTAGATTAGGATTCTTTCCAACTTCTTTTCTCTAAAGTAATTGTTTTCAATATGATAGTCCAGAAGGGGTCTTTTTTTTTTTTTTTTTTTTTTTTTTTTTTTTTTTTTTTTATTTGAGACTGAGTCTGGCTCTGTCGCCCAGGCTGGAGTGCAGTGGCCGGATCTCAGCTCACTGCAAGCCCCGCCTCCCGGGTTTACGCCATTCTCCTGCCTCAGCCTCCGGAGTAGCTGGGACCACAGGCGCCCGCCACCTCGCCCGGCTAGTTTTTTGTATTTTTTAGTAGAGACGGGGTTTCACCGTGTTAGCCAGGATGGTCTCGATCTCCTGACCTTGTGATCCGCCCGTCTCAGCCTCCCAAAGTGCTGGGATTACAGGCTTGAGCCACCGCGCCCGGCCAGAAGGGGTTTTCATGTTGGCAACATACCATCTTCCTGACAAATTAAAGTTTAATTTTTGTTTGTAAGTATAGCAAGTTTATTTTCTCAGATATGAAATTAATAGAGCAATGAATCTCCAAATAAGCTAAATTGCAACATTTGCATATGAATACTTTCTTTGAGACACTTTATCAAGACCTCTGTTGAAATTATGAATTGTCAGATTATAAAAATTTCAATTCCAAGTTTGTTCATTGAGTCAAAAAATTCATTACTTGGGAAGTTTTGAAATAGCAACTTTATACCAAGTTTGTAATTACTGGAAAGGAATTGCTGTTTCCTAGACCAGAGATGAAGTTTCAAGAGCACTGTAATATTGAATATGTTCATCGTATACAAAAGCACCTGCATTGTGTCTTAAGAGAGCTCATAAGTTCTTAATATATTATTCTTGGATTCTTGGAAATGTATTTACTGTGCTTTATTAGTCTCACAAAATATTCAATTAACATAAATTCAACAATGATTATAATGTGCTTACCATTCATTTCTTATGAGCTATGACACAGCCAGTAATATTATATTTTTGTTATTAATAGCATGTAGATCACAATAAAGGAGAAACCAGTGCCTACGTAAATAAATAAATATATGTGAATGTAGCAGGGTCTTATTTGAAGTTGGTAATTTATTATTCATTGATGTTCAAAATAGTAAATTTAAATACTTTATTACTTAGAAAGATGATATTTTAAGGACACATTACTGAACACATAATCTTTTATTTGCTGTCTTAAGCATCATGTATAATTAAATCTCCAATACTGAACAGAATTAGTGAAAAATATTGCAAAATATGCAAAATATTCTTACATAACATTAAGTTCTAAAGCAAACCAAAGGCACAAGTCCAAAGGAAAAACATTACCACTACAGGTTTCACTTGTATTTCTAATATATATTAAAATTCAAAACTATGTGAAGTACACATTAAATTTTTTTCTGTGACCAGTCTTGTTCATTTATAGTATTGAAAATATTTCTTAATAATATACCTTAAAGATATATCAAAACTAGAAGTTTGATTTAGAAATAAGCAAGCAGGTTTGGAGTCACCTGTTCCAACACAGTGGAACTTAGATTGAAAATGTTTAAGAACTTCATTTAATAGAACTCAGAAAAGTATACAAAATATATTCCTGAAATAAGTTGATCCAAAATTCAATTATTAGATTTAAAATATTCTCCTGAAACTTACAATCTAATTAAGAGGAAAAAAAAATCTTTTGACAATAGGTATGCTAAAAACTCAATATGATGGCCTTCAAACTAATTTCACACTATTTTAATGAGTTAGAACTAAAGAAAAATGAATGCTAATTTAAAAATAATAATTTTGCTTCTTTGCTTAGGAATGCTTTTCTCCAATGGGTTCAAATAACTCCATCTAAATTTCAAAGTGTAAAAACCAGAGAACTTGGATTAATGCCCAGGAAAAAGGGTCACCTCTAGTGCTTGAATTTATGAGGACCATGTTTACAGTTCCACAGAGAAACGTATTATAAGAAAAAAAGATATTTTGGAAAAGGAGAAAGACTCTTCTTTCAAGATAACACTTCATCTATAAATTACAAATTTTCCATTATGAATTCAAAAATGAGGTTTAATACTTTATATATGTAAATTGCAGAGATGAATTAACAAATAAAAAGGTTGGTTACTCTAATAATGAACAGAGACCTTAATTTAAATGAATACATGTTTTTGTTTAATCTCTGCTAAATTCTGCTTTCATCCTGATTTAGTCCTTTAATCAAGAGCCATTAAACTGTTATACTTGGCATTCAAAGCTTTTTATAATGTTATCATTCTAACTACCCAACCTTACCTTTTTCTACTCCTCAGCATACACTATTTTCTCTTACTAGGCTATTAAAATACCAGGATTGGCACTGCCTCTGCCACTGTCTTCATTTAGAGTGTTTATCTTGCTCAAATCCTACTCATCTTTCAAATTCTAGTTCATGACTCACTTCTATGAAACTTTTCTTAATTATTCTATTCCTCATTGAGTTCATTTTTTGAATTCTAGTAGCACTTAGTGTGTCGTATATAATTCAGTCTTTTTACATAAGGACTTATATTGGGATAATGATTTTGTGTATATTTAATGAATGTTAACTGACCATGCCTCTAAAATGCCTGGCACAGTGCTAGGCACTCAAGATAGAAAAGTGCATAAGATATGACCCCTTTCCTCAAGAAGCCCACAATGTCTACCCAGGGAAGGCAGGCAGACACGCAAAATGTGAGAAGTAATATTAAAGGGTTATAAGCAATGTACTGTGACAACATAGAGGAACAATCAGTTAATTCTGCCTTACAGAAAAAATGTAAGGCATGACAGAGGTATTATAGGAGATTAAACATGAGCAGCTAGGCTTACATGGATATGTAAGTTTTCTGAGTTAGTAAGAGGGGAAAAGGTATTGTAGGATTTCTACTTTGAAGTATGACCTACCAGATGCACCCATCTTCTACCTCATGCAAAAAACATCTGTAAAACACGAATATTCTGGAATTTGCAAGTAGTCCAGTGCAACAGAGCAGCACTTCCCAAATTGTGTTCCATGAGAAAGATTTATGCAGGATGCTAAAAGATTGTCTTCAAAAATTGGTTTCATATGGCAGTAGGCAGAGCAACATAGAAGCTTTCACCAATGGTCCTCCCCACAGAAACATCAAATTGAAAAATAATATTCACACACAAAAAACACCTTCATAAGAACCAAAACCTCACGTGAGCAGTCACGGTACCTGGTGGTACCTGGTTTTTAACTTCATATCACCGAAAGAAGACTAAAGAGGATCAGAAAGACAGTTATAAATTGTGCATACCATCCCTCCCTTATCACTCAGTAATGGTCATATGGCACAGAGAAAGAATCTGTGCACCTGGTGGAGGGAAAGCTCAGTGATTGGGGGACTTTGCATTGAAACTCAGTTCTGCCATGTCACAGAGGAAAGAAACACTGGGCAGAACTTGGCCAACACCCATAGAAGGAGCACTTCAACTAGCCCTAGCTAGAGGGGAATCATCCATCCTAGCAGTCAGTACCTCATTTCCTGCAAGCCTCACTACCACAGGCTAAAGGGTTCTGGGGTCTGAAATAAACTTAAAAGGCAGTCTAGGCCACAAGGACTGCAATCCTTGGGCAATTCCTATTGCTTTGCTGGGCTTGCAGCAAGGGGACTGGACGGGAAGGCAGTCTAGTAAGACAGCAGCTGGGGTAGCCAAGGGAGTGCTTGTGCTACCCTTCACCCAACCACAAGGGGCCCAGCTTGCACCTCTGGGAGAGACTCCATCCCTCTGCTTGAGGAGAGAAGTAAACGTAACGAGGGCTTTGTCTAGCATCTTGTATACCAGCTCAGCAACAGTAGCATAGGGCACAGGGCAGGGTCCTGAGACCTCCATTCCAAGACCTAGATCCCAGACAACATTTCTAGATACTACCTAAGCCACAAGGGAACCTACTGCCTTGAAGTGAAGGATCTAATCCCAGCACAATTCATCACCTGCTGACCAAAGAACTCTTAGGCCCTGAATAATCAGCAGGGATACCCAGGTTGTACTCCACCTTGGGCATTTGGTGAGACTCAGAGGTGTACTGGATTCAAGTGTGACCCAGCACATTCTTAGCTGTGGTGGCTATGAGAAGAGTCTCATGCTCTAGAACAAAGAAAGAGAAGAGTAAGGAGATATTGTCCTGCAGCATAGGTACCAGCTTAGCCACAGTGAGGTAGAACATCAAGCAGGCTCTGGAGTCCCTGATTCTAGGCCTTGCCTCTTTCATGGCATTTCTGGACATTTCCTGGGCCAGAGGAGAGCCCACTTTCCTGAAGCATGAGTCTCAGGCCTGGCAGTACTTACCACAAACTGACTGAAGAGCCCTTGGGTCTAGACAGAAAATCAACGGTAGCCAGGCAGTACTCACTGTGGACCTAAAGTGATTGCGACCAAGGGAAGAGACTCTTCTGCTTGTGGAAAGAGAAGGGAAGATGGGGAAGGACTTTGCTTTGTGCCCTGGGTGCCAGCTCTGTGGCAAAAGAACAGAGCACCATGTAGATTCTTAAGGTTTCCATCTCCAGGCCCTGGCTCCCAGATAACATCTCTAGATCCACCTGGGGTTTGCAGGGAACTCACTATTCTGAAGGGAAGGACACAAGACTGGGTGGCTTAGTGACCCACTGATTGTAGAGCAGTGGGACTTTGAGTGAACATAGGTGATAGCCAGGCAGTGGTTACATCAGGTCTTGTGAAAAACCCACTACCATACTGGTTTCAGGTCTGACCTACTGTAGTCAAAGTGGTGGTGGCTACAGGGCTGGTCGTGTCACCCCTCCACCAGTTCCAGGCAGCCCAGAACACAGAGAGAAACTCTGTTAAGGAAAACGTAAAAAAAGAGAACAAGAATCTCCACCTGGTAATCCAGAGAATTCTTCTGGGACTTATTCAAGACCACCAAGGAGTTACCTATACAAGTCTACAAGAGACACAGCATTACTGAGCTTGTGGTTACCCCTAATGCAAATATAGCTCCAGAGACCAAAAACTTAGATTAAGACACTCAAGTCCCTTCTAATACCTGGGAAGCCTTCCCAAGAAGGATGGGTACAAACAAGTCCAGGTTGCAAAGACTAAATATAGACTTAACTCTTCAATGCCCAGATACCTACAAACATCCACAAGCATCAAGATGATCCAATAAAACATGACCTCACAAAATTAACTAAGTGAGGTACCAAGGATCAATTCTGTAAAAACAGAGATATGTGATCTTCAGCAGAAAAAAAATAGCTGTATTGAGAAAATTCAACATAATTCAAGGTAACACAGAGAAGAAATTCAGAAACTTTTTATTTTATTTTATTTTATTTATTTATTTTGAGATGGAGTCTCTCTCTGTTGCCCAGGCTGGAGTGCCGTAGCACGATCTCTGTTCACTGCAACCTCCGCCTCCCAGGGTCAAGCAATTCTCCTGCTTCAGCCTCCTGAGTAGCTGAAATTACAGGTGTGCACCACCATGACCAGCTAATTTCTGTATTTTTAGTGGAGATGAGGTTTCACCATGTTGGCCAGGCTGATCTCAATCATCTGGCCTCAAGTGACCTGCCCACCTTGGCCTCCCAAAATGCTGGGATTACAGGCATGAGCCACCACGCCCAGTCAAAATTCAGAAAATTGTCAGATAAATTAAACAAAGAGATTAAAATAATTAAAAAGAATCAAGGAGAAATTCTGCAGGTGAAAAATGCAAATGACATAATAAAGAATGTGTCAAAGTCTCTTAATAATAGAATTGATCAATAGAAGAAAGAATTAGTGAGCTTGAAGGACAGCCTATTTGAATAAACACTCAGAGGAAGCAAAATTTAAAAAAAATAATAAAGCATGCCCACATGATCTAGAATATAGCCATAAAAGGGGAAATCTGATGTATTGGCCTTAAAGAGTAGATAGAAAAAGAAACAGGGGTAAACATTTTATTGAAAGGGATTATAACAGAGAACCTCCCATACCTAGAGAAAGATATCAATATTCAAGTTCAAGAAAGTTATAGAACACCAAGCAGATTTAACCCAAGGAAGACTACCACAAGACATTTAATAATCAAACTGCCAAAGGTCAATGATTAAAAAAGGATCCTAAAAGCAGCAAGAGAAAAGAAAAAAACAACATACAATATAGTTCCAATACATCTGGCAGCAGACATCTCAGTTGAAAGTTTACAGGCTAGGAGACAGTGACATGACATATTTAAAGTGCTGAAGGACAAATCTTTCATCCTAGAATAGCATAACCAGCAAAATTATCCTTCTGGCATCAGGGAGAAATAAAGACTTTTCCAGACAAATAAAACCTAAGGGATTTCCTTAACATCAGATCTGTCCTGCAAGAAATGCTAAAGGGAGTTTTTTAATCTAAAAAGAAAGAATGTTAATGGGCAATAAGTAATCACCTGAAGATATGAAACTCACTGGTAATAGTATGTACAAAAAAATCACAAAATATTATACTACTGTAATTGTGATGTAGAAACTAGTCATATCTTCAGTAGAAGGACTAAAAGATGAACCTATCAAAAATAAGAACTACAACAATTTTTAAAGACATAGACAGAACAATAAGATATAAATGGAAACAACAATAAGTTTAAATTGGTGGGATTAAATTAAGGTGTAGAGGTTTTATTAATTCCCTCTTTAGTTGTTTGTTTGTTTATGCAATTAGTATTAAGTTGTCATTAGTTTAAAATAATGTGTTATAAGATGTTATTTGCAAACCTCATGGTAATTTCAAATCAAAAAATCCAAAGCAGGCACATAAAAAATAAAAAGAAAGAAATTAAAACATACTAAAGAGAAAATCACTTTCACTAAAAAGAAGACAGGAAGGAAGGAAAGAAAGTAGAGGAGACAACAAAATAACCAGAAAACAAAGAATAACAAAATGGCAGGAGTAAGTCCTTACTTATCAATAATAATGCTGAATGTAAATGGACTAAATAGACAGAGTGGCTGAATGAATAAAAAATAAAGACCCAAAGATCTGTTGCCTACAAGAAACACACTTCACTTATGAAGACATACATAAGACATTTATTTTAAAGAAGACAGAAAATAAAGAAATAGAAAAAGATATTCCATGGAAACCAAAAAAAGAAAAGCAGCAGTAGCTATACTTATATCAGACATCAGAGATTTCAAAATAAATAAATAAAGAGACAAAGAAGGGAATTATATAATGATAAGGGCATCATTTCAGCAAGAGGATATAACAATTGTAAATAAATACACACACACACACACGGTGACACTGGAGCACCCTGATATATAAGGCAAATATTATTAGAGCTAAACAGAAAGACAGATCCTAATATAATAATAGCTGGAGATTTCAACACCCCACTTTCAGCATTGAACAGAAAATCCACACAGGAAATCAACTAACATTTGACTTAATCTATCAGCCAAATGGAACTAACAGATATTTACAACATATTTCATCCAATGGCTGCAGAATATGCAATCTTCTCCTAGGCACATGGATCATTGTCAAGGATGGACCGTACACTAGGCCACAAAACAAGTCTTAAGTCACTCAAAAAAATTAAATAATCAAGTATTTGCTCTGGCCAAAGTAGGATAAGACTAGAGGTCAATAACAAACACATGGAAGCCAGGCATGGTGGCTCCATGCCCATAATCCTAGCACTTTGGGAGGCCAAGACAGGAGAATTGCCTGAGCTAAGGAATTAGAGACCAGCCTGGGCAAAATGGCAAAACCCCGTGTCTACAAAAAATAGAAACATCAGCAGGGCATGGTGATGCACACCTGTAGTCCCAGCTAACTGGGGGGCTGAGGAAGAAGCATCACTTTAACCTGGGAGGTTGAAGTTGCAATGAGTTGAGATCATGCCAAGATACTCCAGCCTGAGTGATAGAGTGAGATCCTGTCTCAAAAAAAAAAAAAAAAAAAAAAAAAAAAAGGAAATTAAGCAATATGCTCCTGAATGACCAGTAGGTCAATAAAGGAATTAAGAAGAAATTTGAAAATTTCTTGAAACAAATCATAATGGAAACACAACTTACCAAAGTCTATATATAGGATACAGCAAAAGAACCACCAAAAGAGAAGTTTACAGCCGTAAGTTCCAACACTATAAAAATAGTAAACTTTCAAATAAATAACCTAACAATGCACCTAAAAGAATTACAAAAGGAAGAGCAAACTAACCCAAAATCGGTAGATAAAAATAAAGATCAGAAAAAATAAATGAAATTAAAGCAAAGAAAACATTATAAAAGATCAATGAAATGAAAAGTTTATTTTTTTTTGAAGAGATAAACAAAATTGGCAAACATTTAGCCAGACTAAGAAAAAAAGAGAGAAGACCCAAATAAATAAAATCAGAGATGAAAAGGGAATCATTACAACTCATAGCATGGATATTCAAAGGATCATTAGTGACTACTATGAGCAACTGTATGCCATAAATTGAAAAATCTAGAGGAAATGGATAAATTTTTAGATACATAGAACCTACCAAAATTGAAAGATGAAGAAACCTAAAACCTAAAAAGACAAATAACAAGTAATAAAATCAAAGCCATGATAAAAATCTCCCAGTAAAGAAAACCCAGGATGCAATAGCTTCACTGCTGAATTTTATCAAACATTTAAAGAACAACCAATACCAATCTTACTCAAATTATTCTAACAAATAGAAGAGAGAATACTTCCAAACTCATTCTACAAGGCCAGTATTATCCTGATACCAAAACAAGAAAAAGGCACATCAAAATAAAAAAAAAATAAAGTATCTCTGATTAATATTGATGCAAAAATCCTCAACAAAATATCACCATACTGAATTAAACAAGCATTAAAAAGATCATTCATCATGACCAAATGGGACTTATCCCTGGGATGCAAGGGTGATTCAACATGTAGAGATCAATCAGTGTGATGCATCATATAAACAGAATGAGGAATGAAAACATTATGATCACTTCTTACTTTTTTTTTTTTTTTTTGAGGCGGAGTCTCGCTCTGTCGCCCAGGCTGGAGTGCAGTGGCCAGATCTCAGCTCACTGCAAGCTCCGCCTCCAAGGTTTACGCCATTCTCCTGCCTCAGCCTCCCGAGTAGCTGGGACTACAGGCGCCCGCCACCTCGCCCGGCTAGATTTTTTTTGTATTTTTTAGTAGAGATGGGGTTTCACCGTATTAGCCAGGATGGTCTTGATCTCCTGACCTCGTGATCCGCCCGTCTCGGCCTCCCAAAGTGCTGGGATTACAGGCTTGAGCCACCGCGCCCGGCCTTACTTTTGTTTTTTTTATGAGATGGAGTTTCTCTGTTGTTGCCCAGGCTGGAGTGCAGTGGTGCAATCTCAGCTCACTGCAACCTCCATCTCCCAGGTTCAAGTGATTCTCCTGCCTCAGCCTCCTGAGTAGCTGGGATTACAGGCAGACACCACCACACCAAGCTAATTTTTGTATTTTTAGTAGAGACAGGGTTTTGCTATGTTGACCAGGATAGTCTCGAACTCCTGACCTCAGGTGATCCACCTGCCTTGGCCTCCCAAAGTGCTGGGATTACAGGTGTGAGCCACCGCGCCCAGCTCCTTATGATCATTTCAATTGTATCTGAGAAAGCATATGATCAAATTCAACATCTCTCCATAATAAAAACCCTAAAGAAAAATGATATGTTAGAAATATACCTGAGCATAATAAAAACCATCTGTGACAGACCCACAGCTAGTATCATACTGAATGGCAAAAACTAAACTCCTTTTCTCTAACATTTGGAACACAACAAGCACTCTCACTTTCACCAGTTATTCAACACAGTATGGGAAGTCCTAGCTAGAGCAATCAGACAAAAGAAAGAAATAAAGTGCATCCAAATTGAAAAGGAAGTAAATTTTCCTTGTTTGCAGATGATAAGACCTTACATTTGGAAAAATCTAAAGACTCCACCAAAAAACAATTAGAACTGATGAACAAATCCAGTGAAGTTACAGAATACAAAATCGACATACAAAAACCAGTAGCATTTCTATATGCCAACAGGGAACAATCAGAAAAATAAATTAAAACTAATCTCATTTACAGTAAACAAAAAAATTAATTATCTGGGAATTAAAGAAATGAAAGATCTGTACAATGAAAACTATAAAACACTGATGAAAGAAATTGAAGGAGAAACAAAAAATGAAAATATATTTCATGTTCATAAATTGGAAGAATCAACATTTGTTAAAATGTCCATATTACCCAAAGCAATCTACACATTTAATGCAATCTCTAACAAAATACCATTGATATTCTTCACAGAAATAAAAACATTCTAAAATTTATGTGGCATCACAAAAGATTCAGAATAGCCAAAGCTATCATAAGAAAAATGAACACAACTGAAAGAACCACATTAACTGACTTCAAATTATACTACAGCATTATTGTAACTAAAACAGCATGGTACTGGCATAAAAACAGATGCATAGACCAATGGGGCAGAATAGAGAACGCAGAAACAAATCCACACACCTACAGTGAACTCATTTTTGGCAGAGGTGCCAAGAATCTACAGAGGGGAAAAGAGAGTCTCTTCAATAAATGGTGCTGGGAAAAATGGATATCCATATGCAGGCCAATTAAACTAGACACCTATCTCTTGCCATATACAAAAATCAAATCAAAATGGATTAAAGACTTAAATCTAAGATCTTAAACTACAAAACTGCTATAAGAAGGCATTGGTAAAACTCTCCAGGGCATTGGACTGGGCAAAGTCTTCTTGAGTAATACCCCACAAGTACAGGCAACCAAAGCAAAAGTGAACAAATGGTATCATGTTAATTTAAAACTCTTCTGCACAGAAAAAAAAGTGAAGAGAAAACCCACAGAATGGGAGAAAACATTTGCAAACAACCCATGTGACTAAGGATTAAAAACCAGAATATGTAAGAAGTTTAAAAACTCTGTAAGAAAAAAATACAATAATTCAATCCAAAAATGGACAAAAGATCTGAATAGACATTTTTCAAAAGAAGACATACGAGTGGGAAACAGGCATATGAAAAAGTCCTGAACATCATTGATCAGTAAATAAATGCAAATCAAAACTACAGTGAGTTATCTCACCCCAGTTAAGATGGTTTATATCCAAAAGAAAGGCAATAACAAATGCTGGCAAGGATGTGGAGAAAAGGGAATCCTTGTACACGATTGGTGGGAATGTAAATTAGTACAACAACAATGGAGAACAGTTTGGAGGTTCCTCAAAACACTAAAAATAGACCTACTATATGATCCAGCAATTCCAACGCTAGGTATATACCAAAAAGCAAGAAAATCACTATATCAAGGAAATATCTTTCTTTCCATGTGTGTTGCAGCACTATTCACAATAGCCAAGATTTGGATGCAATCTGAGCATCCATCAACAGATAAATAAACTTGACAGAGATATGACAAAAAAGAAACTTCAGGCCAATAAACATCAATGCAAAAATCCTCAACAAAATACTTGCAAATCTAATCCAGCAGCACATCAAAAAGCTTATCCATCATGATCAAGTAGGCTTCATCCCTGGGATGCAAGGTTGGTTCAACATGCAGAAATCAATAAATGTTATTCATCATATAAACAGAACTAAAGACAGAAATCACATGATTATCTTAATAGATGCAGAAAAGGCTTTTGATAAAATTCAACATCCCTTCGTGTTAAAACCTCTCAATAAACTAGGTATTAAAGGAACATATCACAAAATAATAAGAGCCATATATGACAAACCCACAGACAATATCATACTAAATGGGCAAAGCCAGAAGCATTTCCTCTGAAAATCAATACAAGACAAGGATGTCCTCTCTTACCACTCCTATTCAACATAGTATTGGAAGTGCTAGCCAGGGCAGTCAGGCAAGAGAAAGAAATAAAGGTATTCAAACAGGAAGAAAGAAAGTCAAACTGTCTTTTTTTTTTTTTTTTTTTTTGCAGATGACACAATCCTATATCTAGAAAACCCCATTGTCTCAGGCCAAAAGCTTCTTAAGTTGATACGCAACTTTAGCAATGTTTCAGGATACAAACTAAATGTGTAAAAATTGCTAGCATTCCTATGCACCAACAACAGTCAAACCAAGAGCCAAATCAGCAATGCAATGCCATTCACAATTGCCACAAAAAGAATAAAATACCTATGAACACAGCTAACAAGGGAAGTGAAGGATCTCAACAAGGAGATCTACAAACCAGTGCTCAATGAAATCAGAGATGACACACAATAAAACGGAAAAACATTCCATGCTCAAGGATAGGAAGAATCGGTATTGTTAAAATGGCCATACTATACTGCCCAAAGCAATTTATAAATTCAGTGCTATTCCCATTAAACTACTATTGACACTCTTCACAGAGTGAGATAAAACTATTTCAAAATTCATGTGGAACCAAAAAAGAACCCAAATAACCAAAACAATCCTAAGCAGAAAGAACAAAGCTGGAGGCATCCTTCTACCTGACTATACTACAGAGCTACAGTAACCAAAACAGCATGGTATTGGTACAAGAACAGACACATAGACCAATGGAACAGAATAGACAACCCAGAAATAAGACTGCACACCCACAACAATCTAATCTTCAACAAACCTGACAAAAATGAGCAATTGGGAAAGGATTCCCTGTTTAATAGATGGTGATGGGAGAACAGGCTAGCCATACACAGAAGATTGAAACTGGACTCCTTCCTTACACTATATACCAAAATTAACTCAAGATGGAATAAAGACTTAAACGTAAAGCCTCAAACTATAAAAACCCTAGAAGAAAACCTACGCAATACCATTCAGAACATAGGCATGGGCAAAGATTTCATGATGAAGCTGCCAAAAGCAAATGTAACAAAAGCAAACGTTGATGAATGGGATTTAATTAAACTAAAGAGTGTCTACACAGCAAAAGAAACTATCAACAGAGTAAACAGACAACCTACAGAATGGGAGAAAATTTTTGCAATCTATGCATCTCACAAAGGTCTAATACCCAGTATCTGTGAGGAACTTAGCACATTTACAAGAAAAAAAAAAAACAAACAACCCCATTAAAAAGTGGGCAAAGGACATGAACATACACTTTTCAAAAGAAGATATACATGCAGCTGAAAAGCATATGAAAAATGCATAACATCACTGATTATTGGAAAAATGCAAATCAAAACCACAATGAGACACCATCTCACACCAATCAGAATGGGTATTATTAAAAAATCAAAAAATATTAATAACAGATGCTGGTGAGGTGGAGAAAAAGAAATGCTTATACACTGTTGGTGAGAGTGTAAATTGTTTCAGTCATTGTGGAAAACAGCATGGGGATTTCTCAGAGACCTAAAGACAGAAATCCCTTTTGACCCAGCAATCCCATTACTAGGTATATACCCAAAGGCATATAAATCATTTTATTACAAAGATACATGTATGTGTGTGTTCATTGTAGCACTATTCACGATAGCAAAATCATGGAATCAACATAAATGCCCATCAATGATAGATTGGATAAAGAAAATGTGGTACATTGACACCATGGAATACTATGCAGCCATTAAAAAAATGAGATCATGTCTTTTGTGGGGACATGGATGAAGCTGAAGGCCATTATCCTTAGCAAACTAACTCAGGAAGAGAAAACCAAATACCACATGTTCTCACATAAGTGGGAGGTAAATGATAAGAGCACATGGACACATAGAGAGGAACAATGCACACTGTGGCATACTGGAGGGCAGAGAGTGGGAGGAGGGAGAGGATTAGAAAAAATCACTAATGGACGCACGGCTTAACACCTGGGTGATGAAATAATCTGTACAAAAAACCCCCAAGACACACATTTACCTATGTCACAAACCTGTACATTCTGCACATGTACCCCTGAACTTAAATGTTAAAAAAGAAAAGAGAAATACACACACATACACACACACACACACAATGAATACCTACTATTCGATAGCACAATAGGATGACCATAGTCAATAATGACTTAATTGCACATGTTAAAATAAAGAGTGTAATTGGGTTGTTTGTAATCCAAACGATAATGCTTGAGGGGATGGATGCCCCCATTCTCCATGATGTGCTTATTTCACATTGCATGCCTGTATCAAAACACCTCATATACCCCATGAAAATTTAAGAAAGAAACTTTTTTAAAAAAAGAAAATGTGGTACTTATAGAGTACTATTAAGCCATAAAAATAATTAGATTGTGTCATTTGCAACAAGATGCATGGAACTTGATGTCATTATGTGAAGTGAAATAAGCTAGGCACAGAAAGACAAACTTCATATATTCTTATGTATTTGTGGGAGCTAAAAATTAAAACAAGTGAACTCATGGAGATAGAGAGTAGAATGATGGTTAACAGAGGCTGGGTAGGTTACTTGGAGGCTGGGGTAAAATTGGGGATGGTTAATGGGTACAAATAAGATAGAAAGAATGAATAAGATCTAGGATTTGATAGCACAATAAGGTGACTGTAGTCAATAATAATTTACTTGTACATTTTAATGTAACTAAAAGAGTATAATTGTATTGTTGTAACACAAAGGATAAACATTTGAGGTGATGGATATCCCATTCATCCTGAAGTGGATGCCTGTATCAAAATATCTCATGTACCCCATAAATATACACACCTATTATGTACCCATGAAAATTAAAAATTAAAAATAGATTCATGATCAAATAAATTTTGAAACAATTGATTAATGATAAATAGACCTCTTGCCTGCAGGATTTTTTCAGAGTGTTTAACATACTATTAGATTGCATACATTTCCAAGAAGGAAATATAGTGTGCAGTAGTTTCCAAACCTATATGACCATGGAAACTTTTTTTCTCAGAGCTAATGATATTAAGGTTCTACAGAAAACACTTTAGAAAAAATGAGACTACAATATAATTTGCATTGTGGAAGAAGTGGTGAATGATGTATCTAGAAAAAAATATTGGTGTCAGATTTTTGAAGGATCTTTAATAACTTTCCAAAGATACTAGATTTGTTTTTTTCTATAGGAAATAGAGAAATATCAACTATTTTACATAAGAGAGTTGTACAATCAGACCTATGAAAAAATAAATCAGACAGCAAAATAAAGGAGAGATTCAAGGGGCATTGTCTGGAACCAAGGAAATTAGTGGAGACATCACTGCAATGGGAAATAAAATGAGGGTCCGTACTAGATTAATGGTAATTAGAGAAACATTAATATTGTCTCAACTGAATGTTGATTTATTTGATAGCTAAAACTATGCTAAATTTTACATTTCTTACAACCTATTCTCCCAAATATAGGACCTAGCACAATACTGAGGATGTCAAAAGTATAAATTTTTGTAAGTATATGTTTATTAAATATCTTCTGACAAGTGACTGAGTGATACAACTGTGGGCTTCTGAGGAACACTAGGCAGAAAAGAAATTATTCTTTAAATCGAGACCTCTAAGTATAAACTTCATTATCCAGGCGAGTATTCAAAGACCATTTTAGGATCCAGCCTCCAAGTTAGTCCCAATGACCCCCACCTTGTAGTATTCACACTCTTAAGTGGTCCCAAATTGTACTAAGGTTTGTCTGGATGATCAACAGAATATAGTCAAAATAATTACAGCACTTCTGAGATTCAGTTATAAAATTTATCAAGGGGATGATGGTGGAAAATTTATCTATTGGATACAATGTTCACTATATGGGTGATGGGTGCACTAAAAACCCAGACTTCATCACTACATAATATGTGCATGTAAAAAGTCTGTACTTGTACTCCCAATAAATAAAAATTTTAAAAATCTAAAAATAAATAAATTCATAGTTTACAATACAAAAAAAAATGCTTACTAAGTTAATTATTTTAAAAATCTATCTTGATGACTCCTACACTTTCTCTCTTGGATCACGCACTCTGGGGGAAGCCAGCTGGCATGTCATGAGAGCTCTATGGAGAGGCCTACATTGGTAGGAAACTGAAGCCTCAGCCAACAGACATGTGAGTAAGCTTGAAGTGGATCCATGCAAACAGTGAGCACAACAAGCCTAGAGTACCTATACTAATATCAACAAAATACATTACCAAAGATGACAATATTATTACCATAATTAAAAGGTAAATTCAATGGGACATAACAATCATAAGTGTGTATTCATCGAATAACAAAGTTTCCAAATGCATGAAGCAAAACTGACAAAATTAAAGGGTAAACAGACAATTCCTTAATCATACTGGGGATTTTAAAACTATGTTCTCAGAAATAGACAGAACAAGCAGAAAACAAAATCAGCAAATACTTAGATCTGAACAAAACTATCAACCACTTCAATTTAATTGATAATTAAATAATACATATGGCAATGGCAGAATACACATTTTTTTCAGGGCGTATGGTACCTTTTTATACTTATATAGTTAACTAATATTGCCAAATGACTCAGGGTGATCTCATGGAGAAAAATAGTCTTTCTGACAAATGGTGCTGGAACAAGCCCATAGGTGCATAGAAGAAATAAACCTTGACTCTTACTGCACATCATACACGAAGATTAACTCAAAATGGATCATATATCTAAACATAAGAGCTAAAACTATTAAGCTCTAGAAGAAAATATATGAGAATATTTTTGTGATATTGGGTTAGGTAAAATTATTTAAATCAGACATCAATAATGCAAAGAATAAAAGGGAAAAATTATGAAATGAACTCTACCAAGATTAATAAAGTTTGCTGTCTAGAATTATGAAAACAAAAAGATAAGCCACAGCTTGGGAGTAAATGTTTGCAAAACATAGATCTGACAAAAGGCTCTTGTATCAAGAATATACGAAGAAGATATACAAACAACCAATAAGCACGTAAAAAATAATGCTCAGCATTATTAGTCATCAGAGAAATGCAAATCAAAACCACAATGCAATACCACTATGTAACCAAGAGGATAGCTCAAATCAAACTGATGAAAAATGAATGTTAGTGAGGATGTGGAACATTGCTGATGAGAATGGAAAATGGCATACCCATTTGGAACACAGTCTGGCAGTTCCTCAAAAGGGTAATCATAGAGTCACCAAATGACCCAGCAATTCCACTCCTATTTACTCAGGAGAAAGGGAAACATAAACCCACACAATGATGCATATGTGAATGTTCATAGCAGCTTTATTTGTAATTTTCCCAAACTGAAAATAACCCAAATGTTTGCCCACATAGGATTACTAGTCAGCAATAAAAAAGAGTAATCTATTGATACATGCAACAACATCAATAAATCTAAAAGATATGGTAAGTCTGTAGTTCTCAACCAGGAATGACTTTGTTCCCCAGGGAACACTTGGTGATATATGGAGACATTTTTAGTTGCCACAACTCGGGGGGATGCTACTGGCATCTAATAGGTAGAAGTCAGAAATGCTGCTCAAAATTCTATAAAGCATAGGACATCTTCTCACAATAAAGAATTATCCAGTACAAATCTCAATAGTGTTAAGGTTGGGAAAGCTGGTGCTAAGTGGAAAAAAAAGTTAAACATAAAACACTACATATAGTATGATTCAATTTATATAAAATTCTAGAAAGGGCAAAGCTATGGTGACACATGACAGATAAGCCTGGGTCCAGAAATGGGAAAAGGGGATCAAATTAAAGGAACATGAGAAACCTTTGTGGGATTATGGAAACCATTTTGTTTATTGATTGTGGTGGTGTTTACATAATTGTATAAATTACCAAAATGTATCAAGCTGTGCACTTGAAATTGATTTTTAAAATATTCCATAACTAATCATACTTTAAATATAAAGAATTTACAGTGGGGAAAAACCATTGAAAAAACATAAAACATTACATCCAGTGTTTGTATTACATACAAATGTTTTCAATACATAAAACATTGAATACAGTTTATGTTTTCAATGAAAAAAGCTTTGAAAGTGATGGCAGAGAACGGTGGCACACGCCTGTAATCTCAACACTTTGGGGGGCCAAGGCTGGCAAATCACTTGAAGTCAGGAGTTCGAGACTAGCCTGGGCAACATGGCAAAATCCCGTCTCTACTAAAAATGCAAAAAAATTAGCTGGGGGTGGTGACACACATCTGTAATCCCAGCTACTCGGGAGGTTGAGCAGGAGAACTGCTTGAACCCAGGAGGCAGAGGTTGCAGTGAGCCAAGATGGCGTCACTGCACTTCAGCGTGGAGGATAGTGAGAGACTCCATCCCAAAAAAACTAAACAAACAAACAAAAAGATGAGCTTTGCCAATCTCACCTATAAGACCGAAGAGATCCAATTTTAAACTACAATGATATTTCCAGGTCACTGAGCTATTATTCAGTACATCACACCAGTGTACCTTGACACATTAAAAATAAAGAGTTAAAACAGTGTCCTACTGAGTTGTACAAAGAGTGGTGAATAATAAAGCTCTTCTCACTCTTCAAAGAATATTTCCATTAACAGCAAATCTAGTTCAACATTATTCCATCAAGTGAAAATTTGTAAGAGATTATTTACCATGGCAGACAGAGTATTACACGTGGTAATTTATGAATTTTCATAACTTTTACTACAGAGTTTCCTTGATAAATAAATAAAAAGCTTTCCTGCAGAACCTGAGATAAACTTACTCCTTTGAAATTCTGGGAACACTGGAGCTCTCTTCATAACAGAAAGCTAACATTTGCTCCATGGCCACAAAAGGAGCAACTATTACATTACACTTCCTTGACAAATGTTGCTTTGACTGTGAGAACTAAAGAAGGCAGAATTACAGGTGATGAAATTCAATCGATAAGAGGTGAGAGTTACTTTTCCTTTTGAAGTTAAATCAGAACTTTTCTTTCGTTTTGAGTCTTGTTGAGACAGTTACATAGGAAATAACCCCTTATCTCTGCTACTCTGAAAAAAGTTATTTTTGCCATCTGTCTCATTAAACTTTTGGGGGAAAAAAATCATCTTAGCAGTAATAAAAAGCATTACATTCAGTTCTGTGTAGAAGATTTCTTATGAAGGAAGAGAAATAAAAGGCCAGGTTGCCCCCAAAGTCCCTGGAGGCTCCAGAGTTCTGTGTGAATCCTGGCAACCCTACTAGACCTATAAAGACAAGGAAAAACAAGAAGATACAAGAAGAAAGCTCTTCCCCAGTGTTTCAAACTCCAAAAAGCAAGCATTTTTTTAATGCTGACTTAGAAAATTTCTTAGTTTTACCATATTCATCCAAGTGAAAGTCTTTCAATCATAACAACCTACCCTTGCATATCCCTCAGATGCCTGGCATGGCCTTCTAGGTCTCATTTCATATTGGTGCAACTCTAAAAATTTTTAATTTGAGACTTTCAATTAGTGATACTGGGATGACACCACAGCTGGGAATGCTATTAGATAAGCCAAGATGACCGGTAATGATATGTAGCCCGTTGTTGGAAGTTAAATTACAGTCATGTTTTAGCACTAGACTAAACTAGTAAAATAATTAGTTGTTTGTGTCAAAAAGGAAAATATTGACTATTATGTCTTGGCTTTTATGTTGTTTCTAGAAATCCACATAAATTAATCATGACCTGTCCAGTAAGACTTTCCCTAGGAGCAAGGACTAGAAAAAATCAGACAGGGTTGTGTTGTCGCACCTTCCTCACTCCCTCTACATTCATCTCTGCATTTTTAATGTCTTCTTGGTATGTAAGAGCTTGGTTGGAGAAAGAATAAAGAGCTTACAGCTAGGGTGTGGAATGGGGCTTGCCTTAGAATAGTAGAAAAAAAAGATAGACTAGGGGAAGGAGATTCAGTATTATTCAAAAATAAAATATTTTTAAAATACTATTACTTAGTAACTAGGTTATATATGAATGTATGTTATGCACCAACTTGCCTCGTTAGCCTTAAAAGCGTCTTGCTATAGAGAAAGTATAGGGATTACCTATAACATCATATATAATGTAGTTACTGAGCAATACATTTTCAAAAGTATTTCACTGTTTTGCAATTATACTTTTTTGATACCTTGAGGAGCTCCAACCACCCTCACGTTGCAACAGCCAGGGTGAGTGCAGCCCCAGAACATTCTCCTTTCATGTGATGTAAATGCATTATATATTTCAGACATGGGAAAGAAGAAAAGGACTTTAGAGAATCAAGCAATATTTTAGTTATCTAGATGAGGTAATTTTTTTTTGTCTATCATCCATGTCCTATACTCTCACACCCTACCCCTTTGAATAATCCTCTGAAACACCAAGAAATGCTATGTTGCTCTATTGCCTTGTCAATACCGCAAATTCAAGCACAAGCAACTCTCTTTTCCATTCTCTCTCTCTCTCTCTGTCTGTCTGTCTTATTTTCCTCTTATAATTCTCATTATCCCCTAAATCTTCTTCCCTCAGGCCCTTGCTCACAACCAGGCAGCATCCACAGAACACACAGAGCTTATTTTTGTTTTCCCTGTGTTTATATCTCTTGACTTTATCGAGATATGATTGATGAGTACTTATGAGATGATAGACCAAGGAAACTAATGCCTTTTAACACTATTCAAACACCAGCTTGTCTTTCTACTCTAGCAAATCCTTTCTTGTCAAAATAATTCCAAAACAGTTTTCTTTAGAGAGTCACTCCAATTAATCCCACCCATTCTCATACCTGCCAAGAAAAACTCAGCAACTTCAAGATATTTCTCTGAGCGCAAGCATATATTTAATGGCACGAAAAGGAAATTTTACATCCAGTTGTAGCTGCAGCACCATAAGAAATCTCAGTGTTGCCTCAATCTACAGATGAAATAAGCGCATTCTTTTTCTTTAATTTCCTTCTTTTTATAATTTTTAATTTTTGTGGGTACAGAGTAGATGTATGTATTCATGGGGTACCTGAGATGCTGTGATACAGCATGCAATGCGGAATAATCACATCATGGAGAATGGGGTATCCATCCTTTCAAGCATTTATCCGTTGTGTTACTAACAAACCAATTATACTATTTTATTTATCTATCTATTTATTTATTTATTTATTTATTTTATTTTATTTATTTTGAGACGGAGTCTCACTCTGTCGCCAGGCTGGAGTGCAGAGGCATGATCTCAGCTCACTGCAGCCCAAGCCTCCCGGATTCAAGCAATTCTCTTGCTTCAGCCTCTCAAGTAGCTGGGACTACGTGCCACCATACCCAGCTAATTTTTGTATTTTTAGTAGAGATGGGGTTTCACCATGTTGTCTAGGATGGTCTTGATCTCTTGACCTCATGATCTGCCCGCCTTAGCCTCCCAAATTTTAGTTATTTTTAAATGTACAATTAAATTATTATTAACAATAGTTACCCTGCTGTGCTATCAAATAGTAGGCTCTATTCAAATAGTAGGCTTTATTCAGTCATTCTATTTTTTGTACCCCTTAACCATCTCCATCTCTCCCTCACCCCAATCCCCGTCACCCTCCCTAGCCTCTAGTAACCATCCTTCAACTCTCTTTCTCCATGGATTCAATTGTTCTGATTTTTAGATGCCACAAATAAGTGAGAACATGCAAAGTCTGTCTTTCTGTGCCTGGCTTAGTTTGCTTAACATAATGACCTCCAGTTCCATTCATGTTGTTGCAAATGACTGAACCACATTCTTTTTTATGGCTGAATGGTACTCCATTGTGTATAAGTATTACATTTTCTTCTTCGTTTCATCTGTTAATGAACACAAATCTTGGCTATTGTGAACAGTGCTGCAACAAACACAGAAGTGCAGATATCTCTTTGATCAATGTTGATTTTCTTTCTTTTGGGTATATATGCAGCAGTGGAATTGCTGGATCACATGTTAACTCTATTTTTAATGTTTTTGAAGAACCTCCAAACAGTTCTCCATTATATTAATTTACATTCCCACTAGCAGTGTACAAAGGTCCTCTTTTCTCCACATTCTTGCCAGCATTAGTTATTACCTGTATTTTGGATATCCAGTCTCAGGTATTTCTTTATAGCAGTGTGAGGACTGACTAATACAGTCTATGTGTCTGTTCTTATGCAAGTACCATCCTGTTTTCATTGCTATAGCTCTGTAGTATAATTTGAAGTAAAGAAAGGTGATTCCTCCAGTTTTGTTCTTTTGCTTAGGACAGCTTTGGCTATTCTGGGTCTTTTGTGGTTCCATATAAATTTCAGGATCAATTTTCTCTTTCTGTGAAGAATGCCATTGGTATTTTGACAGAGATTGCACTGATCTATAGATTGCTTTGGGTAGTATAGACATTTTAACAATATTGATTCTTCCAATCCATGAACATGGAATATCATTCCATTTTTGGTGTTCTCTTCAGTTGCTTTCTTCACTGTTTGGATTACAGGGATCTTTTATTTCTTTGGTTAAGTTAATTCCTAGGTATTTAATTGTATTTGTGGGTATTGTAAATAGGACTACTTTTCAATTTCTTTTTTAGTTTGTTCATTTCAGCATATAGAAATGCTACTGATTTTTGTATATTTATTTTGTATTCTGTAACTTTCCTGGATTTGTTCATCAGTTCAAATTGTTTTTTGGTGGAGTCTTTAGGTTTTTCCAAATATGAGATCTTATCATCTGCAAACAAAGATAATTTGACTTCTTCCTTTTCAATGTGGATTCCCTTTATTTCTTTCTCTTGTCTGACTGCTCTAGCCAGGACTGTCATCACTGTGTTGAATAATAGTGGTGAAAGTGGGCATCCTTGTCATGTTCCAAAGCTTCAGGTAAGGACGTTCAGTTTTTCCTCATCCAGTATGATACTAACTGAATCTGCCATACATATATGGCTTTTATTATGTTGAGGTATGTTTCCCAGTTTTTTGAGGGTTTTTATATTGGAAGGATGTTGAATTTTATCAAATGCTTTTTCATCATCAATTGAAATGATCATATGGTGTTTGTCTTTCATTCTGTTGACACGATGTATCACATTAATTGATTTGTGTATGTTGGACAATCCTTGCACACCACGGATAAAGCTCACTTGGCCATGATGAATGATTCTTTCAATGTATTGTTGAATTTGGTTTCCTAGTATATGGTTGAGAATTTTTGTCAATATTCATTAGAGATATTGCCCTGTAGGGTTTTTTAACTTTATTTTTAAAAATTTTTTATATGTCTTTATCTGATTTTTGTCAGGGAAATTAACACTGGCCTTGTAGAATGAATTTGAAGGTATTCACTACTCTAATTTTTGAAATAGTTTGAGTAGGATTGGTATTAGCCATTCTTTAAATGTTACGTAGAATTCTGCAGTAAAGTCATTGTGTCTCGGGTTTTGCTTTATTGGAAGACTGTTTATTATGTCTTCAATCTCATTACTTGTTATTTGTCTGTTCAGGTTTTGAATTTCTTTATGGTTCAATCTTGGTAGGCTGTATGTCTCTAGGCATTTGTCCATTTCTTCTAGATTTTCTCATTTATTGGCCTAGAGTTTCTCATAGTAGCCACTAATGGTCCTTTGAACTTTTGCAATATCAGCTGTAACGTCTCCTTTTCCACCCCTGATTTTATTTATTTAGATCCTTTTTCTTTTAAAGAGCTTTTCTACCTCTTTAAGATCCATCCTTAGGTTGTTTATTTGAAGTTGTTCTTTTCCACCTACAGCTGTACGTTTCCTTCTTAGTACCGTTTCAGCTGTATCTCGTAGGTTTTGGTATGTTGTGTTTCCACTATCATTCATTTCAAGATACTTTTCCATTTCTTTTTTCATTTCTTCATTGACCCAATGGTTATTCAAGAGCATTTAAATTCCATGTATTTGTGTAGAATTCTGAATTCTTTCTTTGTGTTCTCTTGAATTTCTTTGAGTTTCCTCAATACAGCTATTTTGAATTCTCTGTTCAAAAAGTCACATATTTCTGTTTTTTTCAGGATTTTTTCTTTGTGCTTTATTTAGTTCATTTGGTGAGGGCATGTTTTCTTAAATGTTTTTCATGCTTGTCGATGTTTGTCCGTGTCTGAGCATTGTAGAGTTATTTACGTAGTCTTTGCATTCTGGGCTTGTTTGCACCCATCCTTCTTGAGAAGGTTTTCCAGGTATTTGAAGGGACTTGGGTGTTGTAATCTAAGCCTTATCAGCATTAGGGGGCAATCTAATCCCAGTAATGCTGTGGTTTTCGCAGACTCATAGAGGTAACACCTTGATGTTCTTGGATAAGATCTGGAATAATTATCTGGATTACCAGTCAGAAACTCCTGTTCTCTTTCCTTACTTTCTCCCAAAGAAACAGAGTTTCTCTCTCTCTTTGCTGAGCCATCTGGAGCTGGGGGTCAGGGAAAAGAAGCACCCCTTTGGCCACCACTACTGGGACTATGCTGGGTCATATCTGAAACTGTCACAGCACTGGGCCTCTCCCAAAGCCTGCTGTAACCACTACTGGGTATTGCCTATGTTTTCTCAAGGTCCTAGGACACTACAATCAGCAAGTGACAAAGCCATCCTTGCTTGTATCCTTCTCTTCAGGGCAATAAGTTATTCCAGGTCCATGCTATGCTCAGAGATGACATCCAGGAGTCAGACACTGGAGTGAGAAACCTTATTCTACTGTTGCTAAGCTGACACTTAAACCATGATGCAAAGTCTCTCCCACTCTTTCCTTCCCTTTCCACAGGCAGATAAAATGTTCCCCACTGACACCACCATCACAGGCCCTTGAGGAATACTGCCAGACTACCACCAATTTTCACTTAAGGCTTAAGAGCTCTTCAGTTTGCGGTGAATGCTGACAGGCCTGGGGCTCACCCTTCAGGGAAGTGGGCTCCCCTTTGGCCCAGGGCAGGTCCAGAAATGCTGTCCAAGTGCCAAGTCCTAGAAACAGGGACCCCAAGAGTCTGCTTGTTGTTCCACCCCACTGTCACTGAGCTGGTACCTAAGATCTAAGACAAAATCCCCTCTACTTTTCCCTCTGCTTTTCTCAAGCAGGAGTCTCTGCATAGTCACCACAGCTGGTAATGTGCTAGGTCTAACCAGAAGCCAGAATGTTTCAGAATCTCACCCAAGGCTCATGGCATACTACCCAAGTATCACTGCTGGTTATTCAGGGCCCAAGGGCTCTTTAATCAGCAGCTTATGAATACCGCCAGGAATAAATCCTTTCCTTCGGGGCAGTGGGTTCCCTTCTGGTCTAGAAATGTCATTCTGGAGCTAGGCCCTGGAAAGGGGGCCTCATGATTCTACCCAGTGCCCTATCCTATTGGGGCTGAGCTGTAAGACACAGTCCTCTTTACTCTTCCCTCTCTTCTCCTCAAGCAGAAGGAAGGAGTCACTTTCATTGCTATAAGCCATGCTGCTGGGGGTTGTGGGAGGGGGTGGTGCAAGCACTCCTGTAGCTGTCACAGTTGGTGTCTCACTGGGTCATGTGCCTTCCAAGTCCATTGACTCTGAGCCTAGCCTAGCACTAGGACTTGCTTTCGGAATTGCAGTCTTTGTGGCCTAAATTGCCCTTCAAGTTTATTTGGGATCCCAAATCACTTCATCTTGTAGTGGCAAGGCTTGCAGAAACTCAAGTTCTGACCACTGGGATAAGTGATTCCCCTCTGGCTAGGGCTCATCTAAATGCTTCCTCCGTCAGTGGGTGTTGGATGAATTCAGTCCAGTTTTGCTTTCTGCTGTGACAGGGCAACAGTGCATTCAATGAACAGTCCCACAGGTGCTGCATTCTCCCTCCTCCAGGTGCACTGATTCTGTCTCTGCATGACGGGGTTACCACTAGAGGATGGGAGAGAGGTGGCATCAGTGATTCAGGTATTGTGATTGCTCACCTGATTTTTGGTTCTTATGAAGGTGCTTTATGGTGTAGATGGTTGTCAAATTTGATGTCCCTGTGCGGAGAGGGAGGGGATGATCAGTGGAGACTTCTATTCAACCATCTTATTCCACCTCTCCATTCTCTTCCTTCATAACCTTACAGTCTACTCTTCAAATAAAGATTAGGTTGTTGCATGAAAGCACCCAGATAGTGAGAAATTGAGACTATTACGTGTAAGGAAAAAAACGGCACTCAATGAAAGGACTATTCAGCTACTCAGAAGGAATGTTATAAAAGCAACACTCAAAAGCAAGAAGAAAAAGCCCATTTGGAAACATTCTTTTGATAATGAGTTCATTCGCTGTGAATTTTCATCTGTGCTCCTACCAGATTTGAGATATTCAAAGACGTGATACAGAAAGTGATTTAGCATCCATAACATTAGTACCACTTGGTGGGGGAGGGTTATGCCTTTCTACATAAATAATTATTGTAGTCCATTCTTACAATTGTCTGTGCCATATATCCTGGCACCTAATAAAATGAATTCCATATTGATGTTTAAGTGTGTGGTTTGTTCATTTTTGTGCGCTTATATGTTTATTTTATGTGGATACAATTTTGTCTCTATGCAGTCCATAAATTCCTGAGGGGGCATTCAATAAAGAATTATTGAGCTAACCTGAATTGAATTGGAGGGAACAATAAAATGGATAATCCCCAACTAATCCCTATTTGGCATTTTGATGCATGTTTGTATTTCCATTTCAATAGGGGTATGTCTAAGATATTAGGACTTTACATAATTTCAGATGAAGTCATACTGGGAAGAGGAGTGTTGAAGAAAATGAAAAGCAACCCAGTTTACACTCATGCTGAGGACTAAAGCAAGTCACCAAGCCAGACCTAGGTGCCTTCGACAATTATAGGCTGAATGATTCACATCTTCCCCAGGAAATGGACAAATGAATCATAAGGCTGTTTAAAAAGACCTCTCCTGACCACTGAGTATGGATGTCCACAGACCAGAGGACTAGGTGGTTGGAGGGTGACACACACCCTAAAAGTTGTCTCCTTTCCGGCTCCCCCAGAGTGGCATGCTGAATTAGAAAAAGGGAGAGTTAAAATAAACTACGATAATGTCAACAAATGAATTGAAGAAAATAAAAGGCACTTCTTTCAGCATGACACTCCACTACAAGGGCATCCATTTGCTTGTAGGATCAAGTCAAAACTTATCAACCTAGCATTCCAGCTCTTCCATCAACTGTCTCCACCCTACCTATTCATCCTAAACACTCACTAATCCCCAACATGATCACTGGCTCCAATTCTGTCAAACTGGCCTTCTTTCGCTCACATACCACATTCCTGCCTCCATTTCACTCATTCCTCCTCCCTATATCTAAAATGCTTTCTTTCCTCTCTCTTCACCTTTGAAAACCCAAAATATCCTTCTTTTGAAGCTCCAGGTTCCTTATAAAGACTGTCCAGTCTAACCCTGTCCCTCAGTAATCATTCCCTTACTTGAAATACCTACAGCTCAAATACATGCATGTGTACCAAATGACTTCCATACATTACTTCATATCTTCGAGTATATGATTTGTTTCCTTAGTTAGATTCTAAGCAAAAGAGAAAGAATCCTTTCATCATCATCAATCACTTAACACAGTGCTCAAGATCCAATAATTTATTTTAAAAGTTTGTTGAAATATCTGTAAATATATGTATGTTAATATTAATAATAAATATATAGAAACCTCAGTTGGTTTTAAGATAATTTGGAGTTAATTTGACATGAAAATGCAGGTGCATTAAACTTTCTATTCTCTAAATGGTTATAGAGTCATATTTAAATGCTCAAATTCTTTTACTTGCTTTGTTTTTCTACATTGAACTCGTTTTCACTTTACTTTCTGTTTTTTATTTTTAATAGCTGTTCTTCAAGTTCTGTTTTTAAAGCACTGGTTTTTAGTTTGATGCTGAGGATATGAACAATAAACAGGCCTTAAATATTCTGGTTGAGGTATTGGAATTTAACCTTTATACATATCTGTAGCTTAGTAACCTAGAATGATGGGAGGAGAAGATGTATCCCATCAGGAGGCCTCAAGGAAAAGATCCTCTTCTTTGGAATTAAATTTCATGGTAAGATTCACTTTCTCTCCCCCTTGGATATAAGCTCTCTGTGGAGCCTGGAGGATGACTTCATGACTCAAAACAGATGGAGTTTTTTTTCTTTATGTATTATTCTTTACTTTGACAGGTAAAGAATGACTGATTTTATTCATTTTTTAACCAATTATTTTCTAAACCACGTTATTTCTTTTTTATATCTTGTGGGTATTTGGAATTCCAATAAAAAATAATGATTATTTTGTGTTTCTAAAAACTATATTGTCTCTTTTAAACAAAATACTGAAAGAAGAATATAAAATCTGCTAGGGCAATAAGTTAGCATGCCAGACAGAAACGACATTGTAAGGGCAGGAAAACTTTCTAGAAACTCCTCAGTTTCATTCTAGTCTACGTTCCTGTGCCAAAAATTCTACTGTCTAATGCATTGTTCTCTTGGGATATCCTCTTATAAAATGTATATATCCCTGCGAACAATAACAAGTAAGTTATGCACACTGTAGTTTAGCTGGGTTTATTAAATTTTCTTCCTAACTGATAATCAGCTGTGCATTGTGGAAATGGAAATGTAACAGTATGTTCTAGTTAGCTCCTCTAGATATCACAGAAAGAGCTTCAATTAGCTGTTAGCCTAATCTTCCGTATGTTTCAATACACTCACATTACTTGTGATCATTCAAATCCATCATGTATTTTTTAAGACCATATGACTGTGCCTTTTCTCATGCTATTTCCTCCTTTGTAGATTCACTTTTACACCATCACACCTTTTACCAGGGCTCACATTATGTGCCACATCCATCAAGAAATCTTATCAGCATATTTTATCTGGTATCATGTTCATTCATCCTTCCATCTCTCACTTAAAATTCTGCCTCCTCTGTGAAGCATTCTTTGACTTTTCCGGGCAGCTGTAGAACTGTTTCCCTTAGGCTTCCACACTGTACCTTCAATTCCACACCAGCATTTATGACATTATATTGAAATTATCTCATTATTTAAATGTCCTTTATGTCTGTGAGTTCCAACTTCTAAAGCTATAAAATACAATTGACATACTAAAGAATGGACCAGAGTCTCTTAATAGTAGAAATGATCAAGCAGAAGAAAGAATTAGTGAGTTTGAAGACAGGTTATTTGAAAATACACAGTCAGAGGAGACAAACTAAGAGAAGAATTAAAACAATGAAGCATGCCTATAAGATCTAGAAAATAGCCTCAAAAGGGCAAATCTAAAGCTACTGGCCTTAAAGAGGAGCTAGAAAGAGACAGAAAGATAGAAAGTTTATTTAAAAGGATAATAACAATGAAATTCCCAAACCTAGAGAAAGATATCGATATTCAAATATACGAATGTTGTAGAACACCAAGAAGATTTAACCCACACCAGATTACTTCAAGACATTTGATAATGAAACTTTCAAAGGCCAAGGATAAAGAAGGGATTCTAAAAGCAGCAAGAGAGAAAGAAAGAAATAACACACAAAGATGCTCCAATATGTACAGCAGCAAACTTCTCAGTGGAAAGCTTATGGGCCAGAAGAGCATGGCATGACATATTTAAAGCACTGAAAAAAACAACTTTTATCCTAGAATAGTTTATCCAGCCATAATATACTTCAAACATGAAGGAGAAATAAAGACTTTCCCAGACAAACAGAAGTTAAGGGATTTCATCAGCACCAGACCTGTTCTACCAGAAGTGCTAAAAGGAGTTCTTCAATCAGAAAGAAAAGGACATTAATGAACAATAAAAAATCAGAAGATACAAAACACGGTAATAGTAATTACACAGGAAAACACAGAGTATTACAACACTGTAATTGTGGTGTAGAAACTACTCTTATCTCTTTTAGGAAAAGACAGGAAATACAGGAAAACAGAAGTAAAGAGGAAGAAGAAGAAATAAAAGTGTATATAAATGATGGACAGAGGATGTGTGCGCTGTGATATTAGGCACATGTTTAAAAAGAAGTCAAGTGTCTTCCTTAATCTTTGTATCTCTTCTGAATTTTAATAAATGTTGGTACATTCAATATAAAAAAAAAAAAAAAAAAAGAAACTACTCTTATCTTGAGTAGAAAGACTAAAAGATAAATCTCTCAAAAATATTAACTACAACAACTTTTCAAGACATAGAAAACACAATAAAGTCTAAATAGAAACAACAAGAAGTTTAAAATTGGGGGAACAAAGTTGGAGTTCTTATCAGTTTCCTGTTTGATTACTTATTTGTTTGTTTATACAATCTTTATTAAATTGTCATCAGTCTAAAACAATGGGTTATGAGATATTATTTGCAAGCCTCACGGTAACCTCAAATCAAGAACCTACTACAGATACACACACACACACATAAAATAATATAATAATAAATTAAAACATACCACAAGAGAAAATCACCTTCACTAAAAGGAAAACAGGAAAGAAAGAATGAAGAGAAAACTGCAAAACAACAAGAAAAGAGTAACAAAATGGCAAGAGTATGTCCTTACTTATCAATAAGGACACTGAGCGTAAATGTACTAAACTCTATAAAGACATAGATTTTTCCCAGCTACTCAGGAGGCTGAGGTGGGAAGATTGCTTGAGCCCAGGAGGCTGAGGCTGCAGTAAGCTGTGTTTTTGCCACTGCACTCTAGCAGGGGTGGCAGAGCAAGATGCTGACAAAGAAAAGAAAGAACATAGAGGGGCTGAATGGATTTAAAAGAAAAACAGGACCCAATGATCTGTTAATCACAAAGAGCACACTTAACCTGTAGAGACACAAATATAAATAAAGGATGGAAAAAGCTTTTTCATGCCAATGGAAACCAAAAAGAAGCAGGAGTAACTATACTTGCATCAGACAAAATAGATTTTAAGACAAAAACTATAAAAAGGGTCAAAGAAAGCCATTATATAATGACAAGTCAAATCAGCAAGAGGATATAACAATGGTAAATATAAATGTACCCAACACTGAAACACCGAAATATATACAGTGAATGTTATTAGAGCTAAAGAAAGAAACAGGCTCCAATACAATAACAGCTGGAGACTTCAACACCCTACTTTCAACATTGTACAGATCATCCACGCAGAAAATTGACAAAGAAACATTGGATTTAATCTGCACTATAGACCAAAGATACCTAATAGATATTTACAGAACATTTCATTCAATGGCTGCCAAATGCACATTTTTTTCTTCAGCACATGGATCATTCTCAAGGATAAAACCATATGTTAGGCCACAAAACAAGTCTTAAAACATTCCCCAAAAAAAGAAATTATATGAAGTATCTTTTCTGACCATAATAGAACAAACTGGAAATCAATAACAAGAGGAACTTTGGAAACTACAGAAACACATGAAAATTAAACAACATGCTCCTGAATTACCAGTGAGTCAATGGAGATATGAAGAAGAAATTTTAGAAATATCTTAAAACAAGTGATAATGGAAACACAACATAACAAAACTTATGAGATACAGTGAAAGCAGTACTAATACAAAAGTTTATGGCAATAAGCAACTACATCAAAAAAGTAAAAAACTTCAAATAGACAATCTAATGATACATCTTAAATAACTAGAAAAGCAAGAGCAGGCCAAATCTAAAATTAGTATAAGAAAGGAAATAATAAAGATCAGAGAAGAGATAAATGAAATTGAAATAAAAAAAATACAAAAGATCAATGAAACAAAAAGGTTTTTTTTGAAAAGGTAAACAAAATTGACAAAACTTTAGCCAGACTAAGAAAAAAACAAGCTCAGGAGGCTGAGGCAGGAGGTTAACTTGAACCTGGGAGGTCAAGGCCTCAGTGAGCCATTATTTTGCCACTGCACTCCAGTCTAGGTAAAGAAGTGAAAACCTGTCTCAAAAAAAAAAAAAAAAAAAAAAAGAAAAGAAAAGAAAAAAAGAAAAACAGTCTCCCAGCAAAGAAAATTCCAGGACCTGGCAAATACTTCCAAACTCATTCTATGAGGCCTGTGTTAATCTGATACAAAAATGAAACACATCAGAAGAAGAAAATTAAAGGCCAATATCCCTGATGAACACTGATGCAAATGTCCTCAACAAAATGCTAGCCATTCAATTCAGCAAAACATTAAAAAGGTAATTCACCATGACCAAGTGTAATTTGATCCAGGGATACAAGATTGGTTCAATATACACAGATCAATCAATGTGATACATCATATCAACAGAAAGAAGGACAAAAACCATATGATCATTTTGACCGATGCTAAAAGAGCATTTGATAAAATTCAACATCTCTTTACAATAAAAACGCTCAAAAAACTGGGAATAAAAGGAGCACAGCTCAACACAAAAAAGGCATATATGACAGACCTACAGCAATCAGACAAGAGAAAGAAAGAAAGGGGATACAAAAGGGAAGGAAGATGTCCAATTATCCTTGCTTGCAAATGATATGATCTTATATTTAGAAAAACATAAAGATTCCAAGAAAAAACTATTAGAACTGATTAAAAAAATTCAGTAAAGTTGCAGGATACAAAATCAACATAGAAAATCATTAGCATTTATATATGTCAACAGCAAACAATCTGAAAAAGAAATCAAGAAGGTAACTTCATCTACAACAGTACAAATGAAATTAAATACCTAGGAATTAGCCAAAGAAGTGAAAGATTTATACAATGAAAACTATAAAACATTGATGTAAGAAATTGAAGAGAACACCAAGAAAAAAAGGAAATCTAATGTTCATGGATTGGAAAAATCAATATTGTTAAATGCTCGTACTACCCACAGCAATCTACAGATTCAATGCAATCTCCATCAAAATACCAATGACATTCTTCACAGAAATAAAAAAATAACAATCATAAAATTTATATGGAACCATAAAAGACCCAGAATAGCCAAAGCTGTCCTGAACAAAAATAATAAAACTGGAGAAATCACATTACCTGACTTCAAATTATACTACAGAGCTATGGTAATCAAACAGCATGGGACTGGCATAAAAACAGACACATAGACCAATGGAACAGAATAGAGAACCGAGAAACTAATCCACATATGTACGGTAAACTCATTTTCAACAAAGGTGCCAAGAACATACACTGGAAAAAGGACAGTCTCTTCAATAAATGGTGCTGAGAAAACTGGATATCCATATGCAAAAGAATAAAACTACACCCTTATCTCTCACCATATACAAAAATCAAATAAAAATGGATTGAAGACTTAAATCTAAGTCCTCAAACTATGAAACTACTATAAGAAGGCATTAGGGAAACTCACCAGGACCTTGGACTAGGCAAAGATGTCTTGAGTAATACCCCCATAAGCACAGGCAACCAAAACAAAAATAGACAAATTGATCGTATTAAGTTAAAAGGTTTCTGCTCAGCAAAGGAAACAATCCACAAAGTAAAGAGACAACCCATAGAATGAGGGAAAATATTTGCAGACTATACTTCTGGCAAAGGATTGATAACCAAAATATGTAAGGAGCTCAAACAACTCTATAGGGAAAAAATGTAACTACCCAATTACAAAATGGACAAAAATGTGAATAGACATTTCTCAAAAGAAGATGTACGAATGGCAACCAGACATATGAAAAAGTGTTCAACATCATTGATCATCAGAGAAATGCAAATAAAGTCTACAATGAAATATAATTTCATCCCAGGTAATATTACTTTTATCCAAAAGAGAAGCAAAAACTAATGCTGCTGAGGCTATAGAAAAAAAAAAAAAAAAGCATAACCCTCTTACACTGTTGGCGGGAATGTAAATTAGTGCGACCACTATGGAGAAGACTTTGGAGGTAACTCAAGATAACTTACAGTAGAACTTCCACATGATCCAGCAATGCCACTGCTGGGTATATACTTAAAGGAAATCAGTACATCTAAGAGATATCTGTGCTCCCATGATTATTGCAGTACTATTCACTGTAGCTAAGATTGAAAACAACCTATGTATCCATTAACATGTGAATGGATAAAGAAAATGTGGTACATATACAGAATGGAGTATATTCAGCCATAAAAATAAGATCCTGTCGTTTGCAACAACATGGATGACCTAGGGGTCATTATGTTAAGTGAAATAAGTCCAGCCCAGAAAGACAAAATTCACTTGTTCTCACTTATTTGTGGGAGCTAAAAATTAAAACAACTGAGCTCATGGAGATAGAGAATGGAATATATTGGTTCCTGGAGGCTGCAAAGTGTAGTAGAGGGGTAGGAATGGGGATAGTTAATGTGTACAAAAATGCAGTTAGAATGAATAAGATCTATTAGTTGACAGCACAATAAGATCTATTAGTTGATATATACAATAATTTGTTGTACATGTAAAAGAGTATAATTGGATTGTTTATAAGACAAAGAAATAATAAATGCTTGAGGTGATGGATACGCCATTTATCCCAATGTGATTATTACATCTGGTATGCCTATCAATATATATCATGTACCCATAAATGTATACACCTACTATGTACCCACAAAAATTAAAAATAAAATTAAAAAATGAAGAAAAAAATATTTAAATACTAAATGCAAGAAAAAAACTGTGTGTTCCTCAACGGAATGAATTGTGCCTTATGCAGTTTGTTTCCAAGCACAAATGATACTCCAGATATTCAATTTTTACTGAATAAACACATGACACGATTTGCCTAAATGGAAAGTTGAAAAGGATCCTAATTCACTTCCACAGGTATCAGATGCAGATGGTTACATGATCTTAAGCTATAAAGACCACCTAACCACAAACATATGTTTATCAGGGTATAAAAGCAAGGCAGTTAATTGTGTGGCAAAACATCACATTTTAAAAAGGTTAGTATTAATGCATGTGGGGCTTAATACCTAGGTGACGGGTTGATAGGTGCAGCAAACCACCATGGCACATGTTTACCTTTGTAACAAACCTGCACGTCCTGCACATATATCTCAGAAGTTAAAATAAAATAAAATTTTAAAAAGGTTAGTATTATATTGAAAGTGAGATCCTAATATATATATTAGTTTTGCACCAACCTAAATATTTATCTTGCTTTACTTTCTAAGTCACTCCAGATTATCTTTTCCTTACCTTAACTTTCAGAGCTAAAGAAAAGAGCTAAGTAGAGAGCAGTGATTGTAACATCAAATTCATTCCTTTGTTCGTTGAACAAATATTTATTAAACACCTACTATGTACAAGACTACAATAGTCTGCAAAAGAGACATAGTTCCTAACTTTATAAAACTTACCTTACCATTTAGTAGGAGGAGAAGATAATAAATTACAGAGAAGGAGAGACAGAGAGAATAGTTACTGAGAAGGGTATAAAAACTCATCGTTAACTGGGTATGGTGTCCCATGCCTGTAGTCCTAGCTACTTTGGAGACAGAGGTGAGAAGATCACTTGAGCCCAGGAGTTGTAGGCTGTAGTGGGCTATGATCTCTTCACTGTGCTCCAGCCTAGGTGACAGAGATCCTATATCTAAAACCTACAACAATAATAACAATAGCAAAAAAATAACAAAAAAAGTAAGACTTATCAGGGTTAAAGGATAAAAAGTAATAGTGTAGAAATGTGGCTATTTTTAGATATTGAAAGGCATCTTTGAGAAGATGAGGTCTCACTTTGTTGCCCAGGCTGGTCTCAGAAATTACATAATTTAATTCATATATTTCTATAAAGTGTCTTAGCTCACACTACCATAATAAAATACAATAGAGTGTTTTAAGCAAATAAAATTTCTCAAAGTTCTGAAAGTCCAAAATTAAGGCGGCAGCATGGTCAATGTTTGCTGAGGTCTCTCTTTTTAGCTTGCAGACAGCCACTTTCTTGTTCTGTCCTTACATAGAATTTCCTCAGTGCATGCAGGTGGATAAAAAGAGAGGATGTGAGCTCTCTGGTGTCTCTTCTTATAAGGGCACTAATATTATGAGGGTCCCACCCTCATGAACTCTTCTAAACCTAATGATTTTTCAAATGCCACATCTCCAAATACTGTCACATTGGGGGTTATTCCTTTAAAATATGAATTTATGAGGGGTGGCAAATTTAGTCCACAGCAGAAAGTTTAATATGAATATTCTGTGGAGAATATACTATCAAGGGACAAAAATGGAATCAGGAGAACTAGCTAGAAATCTATTGCAATAATTCAGGTGAGAAATGATAATAGATTACACAAAGGTAGTAGTGTTGGCAGTGGTGAAAAGGGGTGATATTTTGGGCACATTTTTAAAGTAGAGCCATAGCAGTTGCTAATACACTGTTTGAGGATTATGAGAGAAAATAGTCATGAATGACTCCGAGGATTCTGGCCTGAAGAACTGGTGTATGGTGGCTCCATTTACTACAACGGGAAAACAATGAGAAAAGAGCAGTTTGGGTGGGACAGGGTAGATTCAGTAGCTCACTGCTGAGTGTGTTAAGTTTGAGCTGCCAAGAAGGCAGTGGAATATATCAGGCCGGAACTCACGGAACAAGTCTATGAGGCAGATATAAATTTAGGAACCAATAGTGTGTAGATAATATCAAAGGCCAATGAATGATATCACCTATGGAAAAAGTGTAGATAGGCCAGGTGTGGTGGCTCACACCTGTAATCCCAGCACTCTGGGAGGCCAAGGTGGGCAGATCACTTGAGCTCAGGAGTTTGAGACCACCCTCGCCAACATGGCGAAACCACGTTTCTATTAAAAATACACAAAAAATTAGCGAGGCATGGTGGCACCTGCCTGTTAATTCCAGCTACTCGGGAGGCTAAGGTACAAGAATTGTTTGAACCCGGGAAGTGGAGGTTGCAGTGAGCCGAGATGGCACCAGTGCACTCCAGCTTGGGCAACAGAGTGAGATCCTGTCTCAACAACAACAACAACAACAAAAGTGTAGATAAAGGAGAAACACTAAGGACAGAGCCCTGGGGCACTCCAACATTTAGTGGGTGGAAAAGTAGAGAAGAATCCAGACAATAAGACTGAAAAGGAATGACTAATGAGATAGGTAGCAGGAAAAAAAAAACCAAACCAAACAAACAAACAGAAACCCAGAATAATGAAGTGTACAACAGGCCAAGTGGAGAAAGGACAACTTGGAAGGAACAGGTCATCTGTGCCAATGCTGCTGAGTGATCAAGTAAATGACCACTGAAAATTGAGCATTGGTATTGAAAACATAAGCTTCATGCTTTTTATTAATAACCTTCATAAGAATGTGAATGAACTTGATGAGCAATAGCCACCTTCAGGGAAAATTTATATGAAAATAGGCTAAAAAGGTAAGTTAAATAGAAAAGAGAGTTTTATTTTACCCTGACAATAGTTTATGGAACATTAAACATTAACATTGCAGAATTGTCTCAAAAGCCCTCTCTGGAGCTCTATAAAACATGATGGGTAATGATTTAGGGCTGCTGCGGGTGGGCGGTAGGGGAATTATTCAAAGATAATCCCGCAGAGAGTTATAGACTGGATTGTCTGCAGATCACTTTCAGCCTTCAGGAAACTTTACTATCCTTTGTACAAACCGATAGTTATTACAGAACTGTCAATTAATATTTTAGTTCACTTTTATAGATATCTTTGTGCATGGAAATGCTCATAAGCTGTACCTCACATTAAAACATAATAATAATAATAAGAGAAGCTGGGCGTGGTAGCTCATGCCTGTAATCCCAGCACTCTGGGAGGCTGAAGCAGGCGGGTCACTTGAATTCGAGCCCAGCCTGACCAACATGGTGAAACCCTGTCTCTACTAAAAATGAAAAAAATTTAAAAATAAGGAAGGTGCAGTGTTAGAAGGAAATGAAAGATTGAGCAGTGGCATGCAGAAAACAATAAAGAGAGAACTAAAGAAAATACTGGGGAGTCTATTCCTAGAAATTCCTCATAATGAGAAGATGCCAAGAGTGGAATTCCTGGGGGCGCGCCCAAGATAGCCGAATAGGAACAGCTCCAGCCTCCAGCTCCCAGCCTGAGTGACACAGAAGACAGGTGATTTCTGCATTTTCAACTGAGGTACCGGGTTCATCTCACTGGGGAGTGCCGGACAATCAGTGCTGGTCAGCTGGTGCAGCCTGACCAGGGAGAGCTGAAGCAGGGCAAGGCATCGCCTCACCTGGGAAGCACAAGGGGGAAGGGAATCCCTTTTCCTAGCCAAGGGAAACTGAGACACACAACACCTGGAAAATCGGGTAACTCCCAACCTAATACTGCACTTTACCAAAGGTCTTAGCAAAAGGCACACCAGGAGATTATATCCCACACCTGGCCCAGAGGGTCCCACGCCCAGGGTGCCTCCCTCATTGCTAGCACAGCAGTCTGAGATCTTATTGCAAGGCGGCAGCGAGGCCGGGGGAGGGGCGCCTGCCATTGCTGAGGCTTAAGTGAGTAAACAAAGCCACCGGGAAGCTCGAATTGGGTGGAGCCCACTGCAGCTCAAGGAGGCCTGCCTGCCTCTGTAGACTCCACCTCTGGGGACAGGGCATAGCTAAAGAGAAAGCAACAGAAACCTCGGCAGAGGTAAATGCCACTGTCTGATAGCTTTGAAGAGAGCAGTGGATCTCCCAGCAGGGAGGTTGAGATCTGAGAACGGACAGACTGCCTGCTCAAGTGGGTCCCTGACCCCTGAGTAGCCTAACTGGGAGACATCCCCCACTAGGTGCAGACCGACACCTCACACCTCACACGGCGGGGTACACCCCTGAGACGAAGCTTCCAGAGCAAGAACAGACAGCAACACTCACTGTTCAGCAAGATTCTATCTTCTGCAGCCTCCACTCCTGATACCCAGGCAAACAGGGTCTGGAGTGGACCTCAAGCAATCTCCAACAGACCTACAGCTGAGGGTCCTGACAGTTAGAAGGAAAACTAACAAACAGAAAGGACACCCACACCAAAACCCCATCAATACATCTCCATCATCAGATCAAAGGCAGACAAAACCACAAAGATGGGGAAAAAGCAGCGCAGAAAAGCTGGAAATTCAAAAAATCAGAGCGCATCTCCCCCTCCAAAGGAATGCAGCTCATCGCCAGCAACGGAACAAAGCTGGACAGAGAATGACTTTGACATGTTGAGAGAAGAAGGCTTCAGTCGATCAAACTTCTCAGAGCTAAAAGAGGAACTATGTAACCAGCGCAAAGAAGCTAAAAACCTTGAAAAAAGAATGGATGAATGGATAATTAGAATAATCAAAGCAGAGAAGACCTTAAAAGAACTGATAGAGATGAAAACCATGACACGAGAACTACGTGACTACTTTTGATTCCTAAATGTATTTGCAACTTTTGACTAGGGGTGAAAATAGAGTCAACAAACTTGTGTAAATAAAATATCTGTATTATACTTTACTAAACGTTAGTCAAATCTATTGTTTTGGGTCAGTGTAACAAACTTGGGATTAGATGCAAAACCAGATTCCTTTACTCATGTATCAAGGATGAGAGAAACTTAAGGTAATAAAGTCATTGAACGTGTTTACAGATATATGTGTTTATATCTTCTCACTGGGATTCAAAGCACTAGAGGGATTACACAAATAAAATTTGTTTAAACAAATGCCCATCATTTCTTAAAATTTTGAGTGATGTTTTTGCTAGTGAAATGAATTTCCCTCAATTGTAAACTTTCTGTGCTAATCATATTTTCCACCCAAGCATGAATTTTGTCCCCAAAATATGTGCTGTCATATCCATGCTTTTTGCTAGAAGAAAATACAAATTTATTTAGGAGTTTTACTTTATGTGACATACTCAGGTTTTATGTGTGTCTCCTATGAAATCTTAGGTTCTGGCTAGATGGTTCACCAAATAAAAATGGAAATAACAGGCGGGCATGGTGGCTCATGCCTATAATCCCAGCACTTTGGAAGGCCGAGGCGGGTGGATCACAAGGTCAGGAGTTCGAGACCAGCCTGACCAACATGGTGAAACCCCATCTCTACTAAAAATACAAAAATTAGCCAAGCATGGTGGCATGCACCTGTAATCCCGGCTACTCAGGAGGCTGAGGCAGAAGAATTGCTGGAACCCGGGAGACGGAGGTTGCAGTGAGCCAAGATTGTGCCACTGCACTCCATCATGGGTGATGGGTGACAGAGCAAGACTCCGTCTAAAAAAAAAAAAAAAAGGAAATAACTAACAAGGACCTGTGTTAAAAAGAAGTATCACTACACACCTATTAGAACGGCTAAGATCCGAAACACTGACAGCGTCAAATGCTAGCAAGGATGTAGAGTAACAGAGGCTTGTGTTCATTACTGCTGGGAATGCAAAAATAGTACAGCCATTTAGTATTTTCTTACAAAATTAAAAGTAATTTTGTCGTATGATCCAGCAATTTGTTTTCTTTGGTATTTACCCAAATGAGTTGAAAGCATACACACATAAAACCCACATACACAAATGTGTATGCAGCTTTATTCATAATTGTCAAAATTTTGAAACAACCAAGATATACTTCAATAGGTAAATAGAAAAACAAACTATGGTACATTCATACAATGGGATATTATTCAGCGGTTAAAAAAACTGAGCTATCCAGTAATGAAAGGATATGGAGAAACCTAAAATGCATATTCCTAAGTGTGCAAAGCAGATCCAAAAAGGCTACATAGTACATGTTTCCAATTACATTAGATTCTGGGAAAGGCAAAACTATGAAGACAGTAAAAAGATCAGTGGTTACTATGGGTTCAGAAGGAAAGGATGAATAGGTGAAATGGGATTTTTAGGGCAGTGAAACTATTCTGTATGATGCTTTAATGGTGGATGCATGTCATTATACATTGTCAAAACTCACAGAATGCACAACATAAAGAGTGCACCCTAATATAAACCATGGACTTTAGTTAATATTAATGTATCAATATTGACTCATTTGTTGAAACAAATATACCACAGTCATGCAAGATGTTAATAATAGAGGATACTGTCTAGGGGAGTTGAGGGGTACATATGGAAACTCTCTGTCTTTTCCACTCATTTTTTCTGTAAACATAACACTGTCCTGAAAATAGTCTGTTAATTTTTTTAGAACCACAGACTTTTGAAACTGACTCAGCAAGAAATAGAAAATCTGAATAGAGCTACACCAAACAGAGAGATTAAATTATTAAATAAAAAACCTTTGCACAAAGAAAAGTCCAGGTTCAGTGGCTTCACTGGTGAATTCCACCAAATGTTTTAAGAAGAAATAACACCAACATTTCACAAACTCTTTCAAAAACAGAAGAGAAGGGGTGGAGCAAGATGGCAGAAAAGCAGGCTCCACCAATCATCCACCACCTCATCCCCTGTGAAGACACCAATTTAACAATTACCTACACAGAAAATCACCTTCACAAAAAAACAAAAATCCGGTTAGCACTCAGAGTAGCTGTTTTTAACTTCATATTGCTAAAAGAAGTACTGAAGAGGTAAGAAAAGCAGTCTTGAACTACTGACGCCATCCCTCCCCCATTCCCCAGCAGTGGCAGCAAGAACTTGGTGCAAAGAGCATTTATTTGCCCTGGGAAGAGGGAGAACCAGCAATTGTGAGGCACTAAACTTGATGCTGCACTTACTACAGAAGAAAGCAAAATTGGATCAGCCTCAGCTGATGCCCATCCACAGAGGGTGCATTTAAACAAGCCCTAGCAAGAGAGGAATTACCAATGCCAGTGGTTGAACTTAAGCTCCTGCAGCCCTAGCCACCATGGGCTAAAGTGTTTTGGCTCCCCTGCCCAAAGACTTGAAAGACAGTCTAAGACACAAGGACTGCAACTCCTAGGTGCCTAGGGCTGAACTGAGTCTACAGACAGTGGACTGGGGGTGAGAGTGGCACATGACCTACTAAAACACCAGCTAGGGTGGCTAAGGGAGTGCTGGCATCACCCCACCCCTAGTACCAGACTGCACAGTTCATGACTCCAAAAGAGACCCATTCCTTCTGCGTGAGCAGAGGAGATAGGAGAGTGAGGAGGACTTTGTCTTGTGTCTTGGATACCACCTCAGCCACAGCAAGATAGGGCACTGGTCAGTCATGAGGCTGACTGTCCAGGTTCTAGCTCATGGACATTTCTAGATGAAGACTGGGCCAGAAGGGAGCCCACTGCCTTAAAGAGAAGAACCAGCCCTGGCAGCATTTGTCACCTGCTAAGTGAAAAGCCCATGAGACCTGAATAACCAGCAGCAATATCCAGGTACTATGCCAAGGTCCATAGGTGAGATGCTGAGACTTGCTGGCTTCAGGTGAGACTCAGCAGATTCAAACCTATGGGTGCTACAGGGTGAGAGTCCTTCTGCTTTAGAAAAGAGAAAAGGAAAGTAAAGTGGACTTTGTCTTGCAACTTAGGTACCAGCTCAGCCACAGTAGGGTAGAGTACCAAGTGAGCTCTTGGGGTCCCCATTTCCAGTACTTGGCTCTTGGATGGCATTTCTGGACCTGTCTTGGGCCAGAGGGAGCCCCCTGCCTTGAAGGTTGAGTCCCAGGCCAGGCAGCATTCACCATAAGCTGACTGAAGAGCCCTTGGGCCTTAAGGGAACATAAGTGGTCGTTGGGTAGTACTTCCTGTGAGCCTGAGGTGGTGGTGGCCACAGAGTGAGGCGCCTCTGCCTTTGGAAAGGGGAAAGAAGAGTGAGAAGGACTGCATTTTGTGGTTTGAGGGCCAGCTCAGCCGCAACACAATAGAATACCAGGTGGACTTCTCACCCCTAGCTCCTGGATGGCACTTCTGGACCCACCCAGAGCCATGTTGGTGAGGGAACTCACCAACATGAAGTGAAGGAGATAGACCTGGCTGTCTTTTCAATCTGCTGACTGTAGAGCCCCAGAGCTTTGAATGAACATAGGCAGTAACTAAGAAGTAGTTACAGCAGGCCTTGAGCAAGACTCAGTGCACTGCTGGCTTCAGGTCTGACCCAGTGCAGTCATATTGGTGGTGGCCACAGGGGGGCTTGTGTCACTCTGTCATCAGTGGTACGTCGCTCAGAACAGAGAAAGATACTCTATATGTTTGGGAGAAAGTAAGGGAAGAAAACAAGAGTCTCTGACTGGTGATCCAGGGAATTCACCGGATCTTGTCCAAGACCATGTAGGCAGTACCTCTACACATCTGCAAGAACCAAAGCATTACTGTGCTTGGTGTGCCCCCTAAAGCAGATACAGCTTAGATCAAAACACCCAAGTCCTTCTGAATATCTGTAAAGCCTTCCCAAGAAGAACAGACACAAACAAGTCCAGACAGTGAAGATTCCAATAAATATCTAACTCTTCAATGTCCACACACTGAGTAATATCTACCAGCATCAACACGAACCAGGAAAACATGAAATTACCAGATCAACTAAATAAGGCACCAGGGACTAATCCTGGAGAAACAGAGATAGGTGACCTTTCAGACAGAGAATTCAAAATAACTGCTTTGAGAAAACTCAAAGATATTCAAGATAACACAGAGAAGGAATTCAGAATTCTATCAGATAAATTTTAAAAAGAGATTGAAATACTTAAAAAGAATCAAGCAGAAATTCCAGAAATTTCTGGAGTTGAAAAATGCAGTTTGCATACTGAAAAATGCATCAGGGTCTTTTAATAGCAAAACTGATCACAAAAAAGAACCAGTGAAGAAAGAGATAAGAGTATAAAGTTTACTCAAAGGGATTATACAGATAACGTTCCATACCTAGAGAAAGATATCAATATCCAACTAAAAGAAGGTTATAGAACACCAAGCAGATTTAGCCCAAAGAATACATTTAATAAACTCCCAAAGATCAAGGATAAAGAAAGAATCCTAAAAGCAACAAGAGAAAAGAAACAACATACAATGGAGAACCAATACCTCTGGCAGCAGACTTTCCAGTGGAAACCTTACAGGCCAAGGGAGAGTGGCATGATATGTTTATAGTGCTGAAGGACAACAACTTTTACCCTAGAAGACTATATTTGGTAAAATTATCCTATGAAGAAGAAATAAAGACTTTCCCAGACAAACAAAAGCTAAAAGATTTCATCAATGCCAGACCTGTCCTACAAGAAATGCTAAAGGGAGTACTTCAATCAGAAATAAAAGGATGTTAATGAGCAATAGAAAATCACCTGAAAGTAGAAATCTTACTGGTAATAGTAAGTAAATAGTAAGAAACTCACTGGTAATAGTAAGTACACAGAAAAACACAGAATATAACAGTGTACCTGTGGTATCTATACTACTCTTAAGTAGAAAGACTAAACAATGAAACAATCAAAAATAATAGCCACAACAACTTTTCAAGACATAGACAATACAATATCAATAGTAGCAACAAAAAGTTAAAAAGCAGAGGAATGAAGGTAAAACATTGAGTCTTAGTTTTCTTGTTGCTTGTTTGTTTATGCAAACAGCGTTAAGTTATTATCAGCTTAAAGTAATGGGTTATAAGATAGTATTTGCAAGCCTCATGGTAACTTCAAACCAAAAACATGCAACAGATACACCAGTAGAAAGTGTGAAAAGAAATCATATCACTAGAGAAAATCACATTCACAAAAAGAAAGACAGGAAGGAAAGAAAGGAAGAGAAGACAAGAAAATGAATAACAAAATGGCAAGAATAAGTCCTTATTTATCAATAATAATATAGAATGTAAATAGAGTAAATTCGTTTATCAAAAGACATAGAGTACCTGAATAAATTTTATTTTGTTTTATTTTATTTTATTTTATTATTTTTTTGAGATGGAGTCTCACTCTGTCACCCAGGCTGGAGTGCAATGGCATGATCTCGGCTCACTGCAACCGCCACCTCCTGGATTCAAGCGATTCTCGTGTCTCAGCCTCTTGAGTAGCTGGGATTACAGGCACACACCCAGATAATTTTTGTATTTTTAGTAGAGATGGAGTTTCAACATGTTGGCCAGGCTGGTCTCGAACTCTTGACCTCAAGTGATCCACCCACCTCGGCCTCCCAAAGTGCTGGAATTACAGGTGTGAGCCACCACACCTGGCCATCTGAACAAATTTTAAAAAGATCCATTGATCTGTTTTCTACGAGAAACACACCACACCTGTAAAGACACACATAGACTGAAAATAAAGGAATGGAAAAAGATATTCCATGCCAATGAAAACCAAAAAAAAAGAGTAAGAATAGCTATGCTTATATCAGACAAAATAGATTTCAAGACAAAAACTATAAGAGGAAACAAAGAAGGTCAGTATATAATAATAAAGGTGTCAATTAAACAAGAGGATACAACAATTATAAATATATATATACCCAACACTGGAGCACCCAGATATATAAAGCAAATATTATTGGAGTTAAAGAGAGAGATGGGCTACAATACAACAATAGCTGGAGACTTCAACACCCCACTTTCAGCATTGGACAGCTCTCCCAGACATAAAATAAACAAGGAAACATCAAACTTAATGTGCACTACATACCTAATTGATCTAATACATTTTTACAGAACATTACATCCAATGACTGCAGATACATATTCTTTTTCTCAGCACATGGATCATTCTAAAGGATAGACTACGTGTTAGGTCACAAAGCAAGTCAAAACATTCAAAACTATTGAAATAGTATCAAGCATCTTCTCTAACCACAATGGAATAAAACTAGAAATAAATAATAAGAGGAATTTGGGAAACTATGCAAATATATGAAAATTAAACAACATGCTCCTGAATGACTAGTGGGTCAATGAAGAAATGAAGAAAACTGAAAAATGTATTAAAGCAAATAACAATGGAAACATAACATACCAAAACCTAGGGGATACAGTGAAAGCAGTACTAAGTGGGAAGTTTATAGCAGTGACTACATCAAAAAGAGGAAAACTGTCAAATAAAAAAGTTGGTGATGCATCTTAAAGAACTAGAAAAGGAAGAGCAAACCAAACCCAAAATTAGTATAAAAGAAGATGTAATAAAGATCAGAGCAGGAAAAAGAAGTAAAAATGAAATGAAGAAAATACAAAATATCAATGAAAAAAAGCTTGTTTTTTGAAAAGTTAAACAAAATTGACAAACCTTTATATAGACTGAGAAAAAACAGAGAAGATTCAAATAAATAAAATCAGAGATGGAAAAGGAAACATTACAGCTGATGCTGCATAAATTCAAAGGATTTTTAGTGGCTACCATGAGCAAATAGATGCCAATAAATTGGAAATTCTGGAAGAAATTGACAAATTCCTAGACACATACAACCTAGCAAGATTGAACCATAAAGAAATCCAAAACCTGAACAGTCCAATAACAAGTAATGAAATTGAAGGCATAATAAAAAGTCTCCCAATAAAGAAAAACCTGGGACTCAATGGCTTCACTGCAGAATTCTAACATTTAAAGGATTAATACCAATCCTATTCATATTCAGAAAAAAAAAAAAAAAGGGAATCCTTCCAAACTCTATGAGGCCAGTTTTGATACCAAAACCAGAAAAAGATACATCAACAAAAGGAAAACTACAGACCAATATCTCTGATAAATATTGATGCAAAAATCCTCAACAAAATATTAGCAAACCAAATTCAACAACACATTAAAAAGTTCATTCACATGACCAAATGAGATTTATCTCTAGGATGCAAGGATGATTCAAATGTGCAAATCAATCAGTGTGATACATCATGTCAATAGAATGAAGGATAAAAACTATGTGATCATTTCAATTGATGCTGAAGAACATTTGATAAAATTTGATAAAAACCTTCAAAAAATTGGATATAGAAGGAACATACCTCAATATAATAAAATCCATGCATGACAGACATACAGCTAGTATCATACTAAGTGGGGAAAACTGAAAGCCTTTCATTTTTTTAAAAAAATATATTTTATTTTATTTTAAGTTCTGGGATACATGTGCAGGATGTACAGGTTTGTTACCTAGGTAAACGTGTGCCAAGGTGGTTTGCTGCACCTGTCAACTCATCACCTAAGTATTGAGCCCACATGCATTAGTTAATTATCCTGATGCTCTCCTTCCATCTGTCCCACTTATAAGTCAGAACATGCAGTGTTTTGTTTTCTGTTCCTCTGTTAGTTTGCTGAGGGTAATGGCTTCTAGCTCCATCCATGTCCCTGCAAAAGACATAATCTCATTCCTTTTCATGGCTGCATAGTATTCCATAGTGTATATGTACCACATTTCTTTATCTAGTCTATCATTGATGGGCATTTGAGTTGATTCCATGTCTTTGCTATTGTGAATAGTGCTGCAATGAACATACATATCCATGTATCTTTATAATAGAATTATTTATATTCCTTTAGGTATATACCCAGTAATGGGATTGCTGGGTCAAATGGTATTTCTGGTTCTAGGTTGAAAGCCTTTTCTCTAAGTACTAGAACATGATGAGGAATCCCACTTTCATCACTGTTATTCATCATAGTACTGTAAGTCCTAGTTAGAGCAATCAGACAAGAGAAAGATATAAAAGGCATCCAAATTGGAAAGGAAAAAGTCAAATTGTCCTTGTTTTCTGATGTTATGTTCTTATATTTGGAAAAACCCTAAAGGCTCCATACACACAAAAAAACTACTAGATCTGATAAACAAATTCAGTAAAGTTACAGGATACAAAATCAGCATACAAAAACCAGTAGTATTTTTCATGCCAACAAAGAACGAACTTAAAAGAAATAAAAAAGAATTCCCATTTACATTAACCACAGATAAAATTAAATACCCAGGAATTAACGACAAAAGTGAAAAATCTCTATAACAAAAACTATAAAACACTGATGAAAGAAATTAAAGGGGACGCCAAAAAATAGAAAGATAGTACATATTCATGGATTGGAAGAACCAATATTGTTATCAAATCCACACTATTTAAAGCAATCTAAAAATTCAATGCAACCCCTGACAAAATACCAATGACATTCCTCATAGAAATAGAAAATTAATCATAAAACTTATATGGAACCCAGAATAGCCAAAGCTATCCTGAACAAAATGGATCAAACTGGAGAAATCACATTTCCTCACTTCAAATTATATTACAGAGCTATAGTAATCAAAACAGCATGGTGTGTCATAAAAACAGACACATAGACCAATGGAACAGAATAGAAAACCCACAAACAAATCCACGCACCTACAGTGAACTCATTTTTAAAAGATATGCCAAGAGCATACACTGGGAAATAGAGAGTCTCTTCAATAAATGGTGTTATAAAAACTGGATATCCACATGCAGAAGAATGAATCTTGACCCCTTTCTCCTGCCATATATAAAAATGAAATCAAAATGGATTGAAGACTTAAATCTAAGACCTCAAATCATGAAACTACTACAAGAAAACATTAGGGAAAATCTCCAGGACATTGGTCTAGACAAAAATTTCTTGCACAATAACCCACAAGTACAGAAAACCAAAGACAAAATGGACAAATGTGACCACATTAAGTTAAAAAGCTTCTGCACAGCAAAGGTTACAATCAGCAGTGAAGCAACAACCCACAGAATGGGAGAAAATATTTGTAAATTACCCATCTGACAAGGAGTTCATAAGCAGAATATATAAGGAGCTCAGACAACTCTACACAAAAAAGCCTAACAATCTGATAAAGAAACAGGCAGAAGTTTTGAAGAGACATTGCTCAAAAGAAAACATACAAATGGGGCCGGGCATGATGCCTCACGCCTGTAATCCCAGCAGTTTGGGCTGAGGCGGGCAGATCACTTGAGGTCAGGAGTTCGAGACCAGCCTGACCAACATGGTAAAACCCTGCCTCTACTAAAAATAAAAAATTAAAAAATTAGCCAGGCATGGTGGTGCATGCCTGTAATCCCAGCTACTTGGGAGGGTGAGGCAGGAGAATCGCTTAAACCCAGGAGGTGGATGTTGCATGAGCCGAGATTACAACATTGCACTCTAGCCTGGGCAACAAGAACAAAGCTTCATCTAAAAAAAAAAAAAAAAAAAAAACCTTCTTCTTACCTGTGGAAAACACTGCTAATTACTTTGTTAACAAGGTGGTTCAGGTCTAAAATAAAATTAGTAACACAGACTGGGTGTGGTGGCTCATGCCTGTAATACCAGTACTTTGGGAGGCCAAGGCAGGAGGATCATTAGAGGCCAGGAGTTTGAGATCAGCCTGGCCAACATGGCAAAACCTGGTCTCTACTAAAAATACAAAAATTAGTTGGGCATGGTGGCATGTGCCTGTAATCCCAGCTACTCAGGAGGCTGAGGCAGGAGAATCTCTTGAACATGGGAGGCAGAGATTTCAGTGAACCAAGATCACACCACTGCACTCCAACCTGGGCAGCAGTGTGAGCAGGACTCTGTTTAAAAAAAAAAAAGAAAAGAAAGAAAGAAAGAAAACGAAAACATACAAATGGTAAACAGGCATATGAAAAGATGATCATCAGGTAAATGCAAATCAAAACTATAATGAGGTATCATCTCACCCCAGTTAAAATGGCTTATATCCAAAAGATAAGCAATAACAAATGCCAGTAAGGATGTGGAGAAAAGGGAACCCTTGTACACTGTTGGTGGGAATGTAAATTAGTGCAACCACTATGGAGAACATTTTGGAGCTTCCTCAAAAAATAAAAATTGGCAATTGGCCAGGCGTGATGGCTCATGCCTGTAATCCTAGCACTTTGGGAGCCAGGCCCAGGCCGGTGGATCACTTGAGCCCAGGAGTTCGAGATCAGCCTAACCAACATGGCAAAACTCCACCTCTACCAAAAAGTACAAAAATTAGCCAGGTGTGGTGGTGCACGCCAGTAGTTCCAGCAACTTGGGACGGTGAGGTGGGAGGATCACTTGAGCTTGGGTGGCAGAGGTTACAGTGAGCTGAGATCATGCCACGGCACTCCAGCCTAGGTGACAGAGCAAGACCCTGTCCCTGCCCCACCCAAATAAATAAATGAATGAAAATTGACCTACCATATGATCCAGCCATCTAACTGCTGGGTATATACCCAAAAGAAAGGAAATCAGTATATCAAAGAGATATCTGGACTCCTATGTCTGTTGCAGCACTGTTCACAATAGCTGAGATTTGGAAGCAACCTGCCCATCAACACATGAATGGATAATGAAAATGCGGTACTTATACACAGTGGTGTACTACTTATCCATAAAATGGAATGAGATCTTGTCATTTGCAAGAACATGAAATTGGAGGTCATTAAGTTAAGTGAAATAAGTCAGGCACAGGAAGACAAGCATCGCATGTTCTCCCTAATTCATAGAATGTAAAACTCAAAACAATTGAACACATGGAGACAGAGAGTAGAAGGATGGTTGCCAGAGGCCGGAAAGGGTAGTGAGCGCCAGAAAGGGTGAATGTTGGGATGGTTAATGCAAACGAAAAATACAAAGAATGAATAATACCTAGCATTTGATAACATCACAGGGTGATTATAGTCAAAATAATTTAACTGTACATTTAAAAATAACTAAAAGAGGCCGGGTGTGGTGGCTAAAGTCTAATTCCAGCACTTTGTGAGGCCGAGGCAGGTGGATCACGAGGTCAGGTGTTCAAGACCGGTGTGGCCAATATAGTGAGACCCCTTCTCTACTAAAAACAATTTTAAAAAATTAGTCGGGTGTGGTGGTGGGCACCTATAATCCCAGCTACTTGGGAGGCTGAGGCAGGAGAATCGCTTGAACCCAGGAGGCGGAGGTTGCAGTGAGCGGAGATCACGCCACTGCACTCCAGTCTGGGTGGCAGTGGGAGACTCTGTCTCAAAAAAATAATAATAAAATAAATAATAAATAAATAAATAAAAATAAAAGATTTAATTGGATTCTTTATAACACAAAGGATAAACGCTTGAGGGGATGGATACCCCATTTTGCGTGATGTGATTATTATGCATTGCATGCCTGTATCAAAGCGTCTTATGTAACTCATAAATAAATATACCTACTATGTACCCACAAAAATTTAAAATTTAAAAAAATGATGTTAACTGTAGGTTTTCTGTAGATGTTTTTCATCAAGTTGAGGAAGTCCCCCTCTATTCCTAGTTTGCTGAGAATTTTTATCACGAATGAGTGTTGGATTTACTGAAATGCTTTTTCTGCATCTACTGATAGAATCATATGACATGTTCTCTGGCCTGTTGATGTGATGGATTACATTAACTGATTTTCAAATGTTGGACCATCCTTGCATACTTGGGATAAATCCCTCTTGGTCACAGTATATAATTATTTTATACATTGTTGTATCCAATATGATAGTATTTTGTTGAGGATTTTTGCATCTGCGTTCATGAGAGATACTGTTATGTGGTTTTTCTTTCTTGTAATAACTTCGTTCAGTTTTAGTATTAGGGTAATGTTGGCCTCATGGAGTGAATTAGGAAATATTTCCTCTGCTTCTATCTTCTGGAAGAGATTTCTACTCTAATCTTTATAATTACTTGTTTTCTGCTTGCCTAGATTTAATTTGTTCTTTTATTCTCCAGTTTCCTAGGGTGGAAGCTTAGATTATCGATTTTAAAATTTTCTCTTTTTCTAATCTATGCATTCAATGCTAGAAATTATCCCCTAAGCACTGCTTTCATTGCATCCCAGAGATCTGATAAGTTCTGTTTTCATTTTCATTTAGCTCAAATATTTTCAAATTTCTCTTGAAACTTCTTTAATCCATGGATTATATAGAAATGTGTTGTTTAATCTTCAGGTTTGGAGTTTCCCAACTATCTTTCTGTTATTGAATGTTTTGTTTAATTTCATTGCCATCTGAGAGATTCCTTTCTGTGATTTCTATTCTTTTAAGTGTATTAAGTTGTGTTGCATGGTCCAGAATGTGTTCCCTCTTGGTGGATGCTCTGCGTGAACTTGAGAGCAGCATGCATTCTGCTGCTGTTAGATGAAGTATTCTATAAATGTCAATTAGATTTACTTGATTGATGGTGTTGTTCAGTTCAACTATATCCTTAACTGATTTTCTGCTCGCTGAATCTGTCAATTGCTGATAGAAGGATGTTGATGTTCACTATAATAGTGGATTCATCTATTTCTCCTTGAAGTTTTATTAGTTTTTGCCTCACATGTTAACATATTGTTGTCAGGCACATATACATTCAGGATTGTTATGTCTTCTTGGAAAATTGACTCCTTTATTATTTTCCCCCACTTTATCCCTGATACTTTTTCTTGTTCTGAAGTCTGCTTTGTCTGAGTGTAATATATAATATTAATATAGGCTTGGTGTGGTGGCTTGTGTCTTTAATCCCAGCACTTTGGGAGGCCTAGGTGGAAGGATTGCTTGAGCCTAGGAGTTCGAGATTAGCCTGGTCAACATAGGGAGATCCTGTCTCTACAAAAAATTAAAACATTAGCTGGAGATAATGGCACACAACTGTGGTCCCACCTACTGAAGAGGCTGTGGTTGGAGGATCACCTGAGCCCAGGAGGTGGAGGCTGCAGTGAGCCATGTTCACACTGCTGCACTCCAACCTGGGCAACAGAGAAAGAACTTACTTTAAAATATATATATATGTGTGTGTGTGTGTGTGTGTGTGTATATGTGTGTGTGTATATATATACACACACACACTATATAAAATATATTACATATACAAATATATATACTAGGTGTAAAACATATATTATATATAAATACATACATATTTATATATACTCTTGCTTTCTTTGGCTTGTGTTAACATGGTTTATCTTTCTCTATTCCTTTATTTTTTATCTGACTCTCTATCTCTAACTAGGGTTTCTTATACACAACATGTAGTTGGATCTTGTTTTCATATCCACTCCGATAGTCACCATTTTTTAAAATGTTTTTTAAATTTTTTATTTCCATAGGTTATTGGGGAACAGGTGGTGTTTGGTTACATGAGTATGTTCTTTAGTGGTGATTTGTGAGATTTTGGTGCATCCATCACCCAAGAAGTACACACTGCACCCAATTTGTAGTCTTTTATCCCTCATCCCCTTCCCACAATTTGACCCTGAGTCCTCAAAGTCCATTGTGTCATTCTTACACCTTTTCATCCTCATAGCTTAGCTCCCACTTATAAGTGAGAACATATGATGTTTGGTTTTCCATTCCTAAGTTATTTCACTTAGAATAATAGTCTGCAATCTCATCCAGGTTGTTGGGAATGCCATTAATTCATTCCTTTTTATGGCTGAGTAGTATTCCATCATATATATATATATATACACACACACACACACATACACACACACACACACACATATATAAGCTCATATATATGTATAAGCTCATATGTGTGTTTGTGTGTGTGTGTATATGTGTATATGCATATACACATACCATAGTTTCTTTATCCACTTGTTGATTGATGGGCATTTTGGTTGGTTCCACATTTTTGCAATTGCGAATTGTGCTACTATAAACACGAATGTGCGAGTATATTTTTTGTATAAGAGAGTCATCATTTTTTAATTTGTGTATTTAGATGATTGACTTTTAAACTGATTATTAACATAATTGAATTAATATCAACTGTATCTGTTAGTATTTTTGTTGCCCTTTCTTATTCTTTGTCTCTCTCTCTTTTTTTTTTTTTTTTTTTTGTCTTCTATTTTTCTGTCTTCTCTGCTTTTAATTGAGCATTTTATGTGATTCCGGTTTTTTCTCCTCTCTTAGCATATCAATTGTATTTTGTAATGGTGTTTTATGTGTCCATTTGACGGCCCCATGGGGTGCCTACATTAAGCATTATTTCTGGGTATGTCTATGAGGACATTTTCAGATAAGATCTACATTCAAATCAATGTACTCAGTAAATCAGATTGCCCTACCCAATGTAGGTGAGCATCATTCAGACCATTGAGGACTTGAATAGAGCAAAAAGTCGGAATTTACTCCTTTTGCTACCTGCCTGCCTGGGTAAGCTTTGACACAGGTTTTCTGCTCTTGAGCTAGAATCAGTACTATTAGCTCCCCTGATTCTCAGACTTTCAAACTCAGACTGAAATTGTATCGCCAGCTTTCCATGTCTCCAGTTTGCCCATGGCAGAAAAAGGGACTTCTCAGCCTCCATAATTGTGTGAGCCAATTCCTCACAGTAAATGGGTTTTTTTTTTTTTGGTTTTTTTTGTTTTTTTTTTTTGATGGAGTTTCACTCTTGTTGCCTAAGCTGGAGTGCAATGGCATGATCTTGGCTCACTACAGTCTCTGCCTCCCAGATTCAAGTGATTCTCCGACCTCAGCCTCCCGAGTAGCTGAGATTACAGGTGCGTGCCACCATGCCCAGCTAATTTTTTGTATTTTTAGTAGAAACAGCGTTTCACCATGTTTGCCAGGCTGGTCTCGAACTCCTGACCTCAGGTGATCCGCCTTCCTCAGCCTCCCAAAGTGCTGGGATTACAGGCATGAGCCACCGCACCCGGCCAGTAAATGTATTATTAATATCTCCTATTGGTTCTGTTTCTCTGGAGAACCGTAACTAATATATCTTTTTTAAACCTTTTTTTAAATGGTTGCCCTTGAGTTTGCAATATACATTTACAACCAATCCAAGTTCAATTTCAGATAATACTATACCACTTTACGGATATACAAGTAACTTAGAACATTCCCAATTCCTTCCTCCTGTCCCTTATAATGTTATTGTAATTCATTTCACTTATCCATAAGCTATAATTTTCCAATACACTGTTGCTATTATTCTTAATATTATATTTATTCAGAATAATAAAATATTTCATTTTATTATAAAAGAAAAAATAAAATATTTTATTTTAACCTTCATTAATTTCTTACCTAAGTCTCTTCATTTCTTGTGTTAATCCTAATTTACAATCTATTCAGTTTTACTTCTTTCTGAAGAACTTCTTTAACATTTTTGTTTGTTTCTTTGTTTTTTTTTTTTTTTTTTTTTTTTGAGACGGAGTCTCGCTCTGTCGCCCAGGCTGGAGTGCAGTGGCCGAATCTCAGCTCACTGCAAGCTCCGCCTCCCGGGTTTACGCCATTCTCCTGCCTCAGCCTCCCGAGTAGCTGGGACTACAGGCGCCCGCCACGTCCCCCGGCTAGTTTTTTTTTTTTTTTTTTAATTTTTTTTATTTTTTAGTAGAGACGGGGTTTCACCGTGTTAGCCAGGATGGTCTCGATCTCCTGACCTTGTGATCCGCCCGCTTCGGCCTCCCAAAGTGCTGGGATTACAGGCTTGAGCCACCGCGCCCGGCCTTCTTTAACATTTTTTGCAAGGCAAGTATACTGCTGATGAATTCCCTCAATTTTTAAAAAAAAAATTTTCCCTCAATTTTTGTTTGTCTAATAAAATATATTTCTCCTTCACTTCTGAAAGATAATTTTTCTGGATACAGAATTCTAGTTAGTGTTTCTTTGTTCTTTCAACACTGAGTATTTCACTTCACTCTCTTCTTGATTATATGGTTTCCAATGAGTTCAATGTAATGTTATACGTGCTGCTCTATATGGGTAAGCTATTTCTTTCCCGCTGGCTTTTTTTTTTTTTTTTCGAGATTTTCTCTTTGTGTTTAATTTTTTGCAATTCAAATATAACACGGCTAGGTGTACATTTTTTATTCTTTATTCTGCTCGGTGTTAACTAACTTTCCTGGGACTGTGGCTTAATATCTATAAGTAAATTGGGAAATTTCAGTCAATATTGCTTTGGTATTTATTTGGTTCTTTACTTTCTTCTTCCTTTTATTTTATTTTATTTCAATAGTTTTTTTTTTTTTTTTTTTTTTTTTTTTTTGGAGAACAGGTGGTTTCTGGTTAAATGGATAAGTTCTTCAGTGGTGATTTCTAAGATTATGGTGTACTCATCACCTGAGCAGTGTACACTGTACCCTGTTCTTCTAATACCTCGTTAGCTATATGTTACACCTTTCATAATTGTCCCATAGTCATTGGCTATTCTGTTTTGCCCTTATTATTATTATTTTTCTCTTTGCAATTCAGTTGTAGAAGTTTCTACTGACATTTCTTCAAGCTCACCAATTCCTTCTTTGGTCATACCCAGGCACTTGATGAGACCATCAAAGGCATTCTTCATTTCAATTGTGGTACTTTTTTTATTTCTAGGTTTTCCCATTGATTCCTGGAGTTTTCATCTCTCTGCTTACATTATTCATCTCTTTTTGAATGTTGACTACTTTTTCCAATACAGCCCTTGGTATATTTATCATAGTTGTCTTAAATTCCTGGTCTGTCAACTTTTACATTTCTATCATATCTGGGTCTGGTTATTATGTTAGCTCTGTCTCTTCAAATTGTTTTTTGTCTTTTAGCATGCCTCGTAAGCTTTTATTGAATGCTGAACATGATGAATTGGGGAAAAGAAATTGAGGTAAATAGGTCTTTGCGGTGAGGTTTCATGTTTATCTGGCTAGAAACTAGGCTGTGTTTACTGTTGGCTGTAGCTGTATATGCCAGAGACTGATCTTTCCTCTAGTGTTTTTCTCTCTCATGTTGTCTTTGGATTTCCATAGCAACTTCTTAAATAATGTCTGAAATGTGCAGTTCTTCTCATTATATTCCCCTATTATACAGGAGCCTTACTGATGTAGTGGTAAGGCGTAGGTGGAGGGAATGCATTCTATAGTCCTATGATTAGATCCCTGTCTTTTAATAAACCTGTGCCCCTAGGTTTGACCTTCAGAAGAGCTTCTCAGCTCTTTCCCCCTTAGATGAGGCAGGGGGCTAAAGGAGATTGAAATTGGCATTTCCCTTCCCCAAGATGGAAAGCTAGAGGTGGGCAGAGTTGGTTATTTCTCTTCCCCCAGATTTGTTAGGCTCTGGTAAAACCCTAATACTTAAGCTCTGAAAATAGTTTTTCTTAATGACAGGTCTTGTTAAGAAGAACAAAATGCTCTGGGCATATTTCAGAATGATAACTTTTGGTCCCCCTGCCAGAACAACCACTGAATTTTTATCCAATCTTCACTGTGAGAATGTGGTAAGGTTTCTGGAGGTAAAACTCACAAAATGGAGGGCACTGCCCACCAAGACTAGGACCCCTCCCCCGGAGTTTTTAACTCTCAAATTTGTCCACATTCAGCCTCCAGCAATTCATCAATTACAGTTTGTTTTCCTGCCCCAGTACTTACTCCAGTGGTAATTTCTGCTCCTGGGTTTCTACTCCAATAAGCTGTGGTTCTCTGTATTCATCTGTCTGTCTCGCCAACTTGTTGGTTGGGGGACAACCGTTTGACCTATAATCTCAATTCTCTAAAGGATCTAAGAGGAGTTGTTGAGTTTCAGTTTGTTCAGCCTTTTTTTCATTGTGAAGATGAGAGTAATGACTTCCAAACTCTATACCGGACCAGAAACTGAAAGTAGTAGTTTTTGTTTTGTAGGAATTTGTACATTTCATCCTGGTTATCTACTTTGTTGGCATAAAATTACACATAGTATTCTCTTATAATCCTTTTTATTGCTGTAAGATCAAGAATAATGTTCTTTTTTCATTTCTAATTTTGATTCTTTCAAAAATGCTTTATTTGATCAGTCTACATATGAGTTCATGTATTTTGTTTATCTTTTCAAAGGAAAAAAACTTTTGCTTTCTTTAATTATTTCCATTGCTTTGGTACTTACTATTTCATTAATTTCTGCTTTAATCTTTATTACTTTCATCATTTTAGTTGCTTTAGATTTAGTTGCTCCACATTTTTCTAGTGTTTTAGGTGGAAGGTATCCTTCTTATTTTTTACTATGAGCATTTACAGTTATACATTTCCCTGTTAGCACTACTTCAGCTATAACCCATAAGTTTTTATATGTTATATTTTATGTTCATTCCTCTCAAAGGATTTTCTAATTACCTTTGTGATTTTTTAATTTGATCCACTGACTATGTGGGACTGTGTTTTTTAATTCCCACATATTTATGAAGCTCCAAAATTTCTTTCTCTTATTTATTTCTAATATTATTTCATTGTGAACAGGAAACATATGTTGTATTATTCTTATCTTTTTAATGTATTGACACTTGTTTTATGGCATGGCATATGGTCTATCCTGGAAATCTTCCACACCCACTCAAGAAGAATGTGTATTCTGCTCTTCAGAGCATTTTATGGATGTCTGTTAGTTCTATTTGATTTATAGTATAGTATAATAGTATCTTCTGTTTCCTTCTTGATGTTTTGCCTATTTGTTCTATCCGTTGTGGAAAGTGAGACATTGAAGTCTACAACTAGTACTGGATTGTCAGCCAGGTGTGGTGGCTCACACCTATAATACTAGCACTTTTTGAGGAGAAAGCAAGAAGATCATTTGAGCCCAGCAGTTCGAGTCCCACCTGGAACAACATAGTGAGACTGTGTCTCTACAAAATAAAAAATAAAAAATAATTAGCTAGGTGTGGTGGCATGTGCCTATAGTCCTAGCTACTTGGGAGGATGAGGTGGGAGAATCACTTGATCCCAAGAGGTCAAAGCCTCAGTGAGCCATGATTGTGCCACTGTACTCCAGACTAGGCAACAGGACAAGACTCTGTCAAAGAAAGAAAAAAAAAAATCTACTTCTCCCTTGAATTCTCTCAGTATTTTTTTATGTGCTTTATGACTCTCTTGTTAGGTGAAGATATTTGTCTTGGTCTGCTGGACTGCCGTAACAAAATACCACAAACGAGATGACTTAGACAACTGAAATTTATTATTTCCCTATTCTGGAGACTGAAAGTCCAAGATCAAAGTACCAACAGGATTGATTTTTCCTGAAATCTCTCTCTTTGGCTTGAGGATAGCTGCTTTCTCACTGAGTCGTCACATGGCCTTTTCTCTAGGCATGCACGTCTATGATGTCTCTTCCTTTTTTAATAAAGACACAAGTCACATTTTGGATTACAGCCCCGTCCTTATGATTCATTTTATATTTCTTCTTCAGACACTTTGCATGTTATGCTTTTCTAATTATCTTTCCATGTCATGTAAGTTATTAAGTGTACTGGCAGTAAATTGCTCATAATATCTTCCTATAATCTTTTTAATAACAATTGCATTTTTGTTATATATCCTTTCACATTACTAATAATGTGCATCTGTACCATATCTCTTACTTTTTATTTATTGCTTACTTTTGCCAGTGATTTTTCTATTTTATCTTTTTTCCTTAAGGTTGAATTTGGCTGTGTTGGTCCTCTATATGTTTATTTTGTATTTCACGAATCTCCACTTTTTGTTGTTCCTTTACTTATCTTTTTCTTGCATTTATTTTTCTACTATTTAAAAAATTCTTGAGATGTATGTGTATTCCATTAGTTTCCAGCCTTTCTTTTCTTTAATAATAAATACTTGACTATTAATTTCCCTCTAGTTATTGCCTTAGATGGATCCAAGTTTTGTTATATTGCATTTTTGTCATTAATTTTTATTTCCAACTATTTCATAATTTCCATTATAATTTCTCTTTTGATTTGTTAGTTATTAAAGTGTGTATCTTCTGAGCATATGGTATCTCTGTAGTTACCTATTGATATCTAACTTAATCACATGTGGTCAGAGATCATTGCCTATATGATACCCATCCTTTGAAATTCTAAAGCTATTCAGTATATTTACCTTCAAACTGAATAGTACAAGAACTTTAGTACACTTTAAGCCTTTTCCAATGTGATCAAACCTCCTTTTGACTTGTATGCTGTTATTCAGTATTTTGTTTTATTTGTTCTTGTTCCATAAGACATCATCATTATTATTGTATAAATACTCTCTATTTAAGTTTACCATGTACTCATCATTTTACTTCTTGTGAGGACTATCTTGCTATTACAAAATCTCAACAGAAAATAGCCTCACACTCTTAGTGCCAAATTTCAAGGCAGGTATTACAGTTTTCCTTGCAGTCTCTTGGATGAGGAACAGATTTATTTATAGTTAACCCTTAACCTGTGGTATGGTTCTTCGGGGCCCAAGCTTTGTAAAGTGTCTCCTGTTAGGTTCTCCACCTCAGGAGGACTATGAGCTTTGTCTCCTATTCCGTGGACTCCACACAGTTGTGAAAAACAAAAGTCCAAGCTTGTTAGGCTCAGCAAATTCTCTTATATTGAAGGTTGGCTTCGGAAAGCAGTTTATTCATTTCAGGTGTCTGCCTTCATTTGGCTGCTGGATGACAATTTCTTATCAGCTTACTGATGTACTCAAGAAAATCTTTTTCTGGACAATAAAATATATAAAGGTCCTTATAAATATTCATATATTCGGGCCCAATCATTGCAAATCTAGGTCTATAAACTAGAGATACAATCAGAAATGCAGGAAAGCAAGTTTTGTTTATGACAATATGGTTAGCAATATGGTTCACAATATCCCATACACGAAAACACTTAAATGTCCTATAGTAGAGGAAGTATAAAACAAAGCATGTTGCACCTATGTGGTATAAACATTATACAGTAACTATAAGTATATTTTAGAAAAGTATGTAAGCACATGTGAAAATGCTCAAGATATAATGTTAGATTTTAAAAACTAGGATACGAAATTATGTATGAAATATTCTACACGTATAAAAAAGGGCCAAGATGAAATAATTACTTGACATGATGTTGTGTGTCTTTGGCAAATATGGGTGCTTTTGGTTAACTTTTAAAATTTTTCTGTATCCTCAAAGTACTTTTTACAATAAACTATATCTTTCAGAAAAAATAAAGGCATTATTTTTGTTTTTAAGCAAAAGTCTTAGATAATAAAATGTTTGAAAAGTTGTTACTCTGAAAAATTGACCTTCCCCGGTGCTTTCAATAACACACTTCATTTTGCCAGTTTTAATGATTAAGAATGTCTTTTGTGCAAAAGATAGCACTTTTAATAAATGATTTGAAAAATTATACCTGATTAAACGTGATTAAGAAACATCCTGAAAAATGGTCAGTCTGGTGTTTTCAGACATTTTAACAAGCAGAAATGATTTACTGCAAAGGCGATCCCATTGATTATGCAAAAGTACAATCCTTAAAAGGTTTGAGAAAAACAACTTGACCTTAAAAAGCCTCTCTTCTCTAGCTACCAGTAAACTTGGATCAGCTTTGCATGCTTTTATCATTCTCCTCTCTCTCTGTTTCGTTTTGTTTTTCTCTCTCTCCACAGCCACCTGACTCCTCACCTCTCATTTTTCTTTTTTAAACCAAATTCAAAGCCTTAATATAGCAATTGCCATAACAAAATGGCAAATATCACTACATCTTGGTGGATCTCTCACATGTAGTGCAACTTACATTTGAGAACTGTTTGAAACTAAAGCATGCAGGTTGAGCATGGTGGCTCATGCCTGTAATCCCAGAACTTTGGGAAGTGGAGGCAGGCAGATCACCTGAGGTCAGGAGTTTGAGACCAGCCTGGCCAACATGGAGAAACTCTGTCTCTACTAAAAATACAAAAATTAGCCAGGTGTGGTGATGCCTGCCTATAATCCCAGCTACTTGGGAGGCTGAGGCAGAAGAATCACTTGAACCTGGGAGGCTGAGGTTGCAGTGAGTGGAGATCACACCACTGCACTCCAGCCTGGGCAATAGAGCAAGACTTCATCTCAAAAAAAAAAAAAAAAGAGAGAGAGAAAGAAAAAAGAAAAAAGAAACTAAAGCATGCAAAGCTCACAACGGAAAGTAATAAGAAGTAAACCTGACCAATCTAGCAATCTAGGCAGGGAATTGGTTTTGATGGTAGCCAAAGTCAATGACAGTAGGCCACAAGAGCCATGGAAGTGGTGCCAAATGTGGCAGTTCAGTGCAAAATGCAAGGATAAAGGACATAAAATCTCACAAAACAATCAAAGGGTGATCAAACTAATCCTGCATATTTATTATCAAGGGAATCATTTTTAGTGTCACAACTTTATGTGGATTATCTTTTCCTTCATGATACCTTAGCCCCAAACATATCCTGTTTTTACAAATGTAAACTCCATGGAAACACAGACTGCTTTGTTCTCTGCTATATCCCGGACTGATATTCAGTCAGTGAACACTGGTACCACCTACTGGGTGGAATATATATATATATATTCTGCTTTTGTAGTTCTTCACAAATTATCTGTCCTTTTCTTTCTGTTCTCACTGTCATTGTGGCTTAATCCCATGTATGACTTTCAAGGGCTGGCATCTTCAACACCCTCATACTTTTTCCAGCCATCATCAATGCCAACCTCTCTTTACCTGTCGATGGCCATCATGTCACCAAAATAATATATCTAAAATGCTGTTTTTGTCATATCTCTCCCCTGCTAAAAACCAACAAACACAAAACACACCAATGATTTTTCATTCATTAAGATAAAATTTAATAATTCAAACACTTCAATTGGCATCTAAGACTTTCCAAATTCTAGCCCAAACCTGTCTTTTTGGCTTCCAAAATTCCTCTGCATCTTTGTTCATAATGTTCTCTCTTATTGGACTATTCTATTTCTTCCATCAGCTCAAGTTTAACTTCACCTGTGAAATGTTTCCTGGTTACTCTAACCCATTGTAAACTCTTCCTCGTATGAAAACCAACTCCATTTAAGTTTCATACTTTTGGCCAGTGGCAGCGTCTCATGCCTGTAATCCCAACACTTTGGAAAGCCAAGGAGGGAAGATCATTTGAGGCCAGGAGTTTGAGATCAGCCTGTGAAATATAGTGAGACCACCATCTCTACAATTGTTTTTTTAATTAGCCAGGCGTGGTGGTGCGTGCCTGGAGTACTAGCAACATGGAGTCTGAGATGGGAGGGTCGCTTGAGCCCAGGAGGTCAAAGCTGCAGTGAGCCATGATGGCACCACTGCACTCATGCCTGAGAGACAGACTGAGTCCCTGTCTTTGACAATAATCTTAGAATAATATTTGAAAACACTAGTTAAGAACAGAAATACTTGCTGTTTAGTTAGCTTTCTTTCTTTTTTTCCTTCTTTCTTTCTCTCTCTTTCACTCTCTCCTTCCATCCTTTCCTCCTTCCCTCCCTCTCTCCTCCTCCCTCCCTCCCCTCCCTCCTTCCTTCCCTCCTCCTTCCTTCCTTTCTCTCTCTCTCTCTCCTTCCTTCATTCCCTTCTTCCCTGCCCTTCCTTCCTTCCTTCCTTCCTTCCTTCCTTCCTCCTTCCTTCCTTCCTTCCTTCTCACTCTCTCTCTCCCTCCCTCTCTCTCTGTCTCCCTCTCTCTCTGTCTCTCTCCCCCTCTCTCTCAACAAATACTTGTGAGTGTCTTTGCTGTGCCTCCAAGTGAGGACATACAAATGACAGGACACAGTCCTTGATTTCAAAGACATTACTGTGCAGATTTCTATCACCAAAGAATATTAAATAACCCATTGATCATCCAATGGAAAAGGTCTGAATTATAACTTACTGACCTAATAACCCTTAATGCTTTTTAAAAATTCTATGTTTGCCTGAACTCCTATATTGTTGCATTTTTTTTATTGATACATCTGCTGTTAAACAAAGGTCGAAGCAAGGTAAGAGCCATTTTGGGCCAGGTGCAGTGGCTCACGCCTGTAATCCCAGCGTGCTGAGGTGGGTGGATCACCTGAGGTCAGGAGTTCGAGACCAGCCTGGCCAAAATGGTGAAACCCCATCTCTACTAAAAATACAAAATAACTAGCCAGGCATGGTGACATGCACCTGTAGTCTCAGCTACTTGGGAGGCTGAGGCAGAAGAATCACTTGAAACCAATCGAGGTGGAGGCAGCAGTGAGCCAAGATCGCACCATTGCACTCCAGCCTGGGGGACAAGAGTGAAACTTTGTCTCAAAAATAAAATAAAGTAAGAGTCACTCAGAAAACTCTAGGTCAGCAAAAGATTTCATGGTGTAATAGTGAGCACTCTGGACTCTGAAAACTCTAGGTCAGTGGTCCTCAAATATGGCTGCACTTAACCCCATGGGAGGCTTTTCCCCAATAGAGACCAATTAAATCAGAATGGGCAGGGTGCACATCTGCACATCTAGTCATCTACTTTATAAAAGCTCTCCAGGTGATTTTAATGTGCAACAAAGTTTGAAAAACACTGCTGTAAGCTAAAATAAAATTGTATTTCCATATAATAAATTACATTTATGTTAAAAAAGTAACAAATACATATAGTTTACATATTCATATGAAAATGAACTCTTCCATTGTACCATTTCCTAAGCCATTCCCTAAAAGTTCCCTCGCCACTCTATTCCCCTACATCTCTACTCCTAGCTCTGTACAGCCCCTGAGTCCAGAGCACTGGGTCAGGCAGGAGGCAGCAGGGTTATGGCCAGACACCACTGTTCAAAGTGAGTCACCACCAGTCTAAGCCAGTCAAAGCATGTCAACTCAAGTCAAGGCTGATCAAAAACAATCTGAGGCCACCAGGTGCAGTGGCTCATGCCTGTAATCTTAGCACTTTGAGAGCTTGAGGCAAGTGGATCCCTTGAGGTCAGGAGTTCAAGACCAGCCTGGCCAACATGGTGAAACCCCATCTCTACCAAAAATACAAAAATTAGCTGGGTGTGGTGGCAGGTGCCTGTAATCTCAGCTACTCAGGAGGCTGAGGCACAAGAATCATTTGAACCAGAGAGGTGGAGGTTGCAGTCAGCTGAGATTGTACCACTACACTCCAGCCTGGGCAACACAGTGAGACTTTGCCTCAAAAAACAAAAACAGAAAACAAAAAACCGTCTGATCATGGCTAGTTAAGATTGGTCAAAGCCTGAAAAAGTAGGCCCAGGCTGGTCAAAGAAAGTCGTGGCTGGTCAAGAATGGTCCTAGGTTGTTAATACCAGTCCAGGCCAATCAAAGCTAGTCACAGCTGATCAAAACCAGCCAAATCCATTCAAAATCAGCCAAATGTGTCCAAAAGTGGTCAAAGGCAGTCAAGGTTGTTTGAAGCTAGTCACTGCCTATCTAAGCCAGTCAAAATTAGTAAAATCTGGACAAAGCCAGCCATGGCTGGTCAAAGCCACTTACAGCCAGTTTAAGCCAGTCAAAACTGGTTAATTCTGGTCAAAGCCCAGTCACTGCCAGTTAAAGCCAGTTACAGCCAGCCTAAACCCATCAACACTGGTTGATTCTGGCCAATGCCAGTCACAGCCAGTCAAATCTTGTCATGAACAGTCACAGGGTTGCCACAGCTGATCTAAGCCAGTCAAAACCAGTCAATTCTGGTCAAAACTGATTTTAGCCAACCTACTCCAGTCAAAACTGGTGTAAGCCAGCCAAAACCAGTCGATCCTGGTCAAACTAGTCATGGCTGGTCACAGTTGGTATAAGCTGGTTGATGCTGTACAAAGCCAGTCACTGCCTGTCAAAACCAGTTGGTTCCAATCAAAGTCAGTCACATATGGCCAAAGCCAGTTACAGCCAATATAAACCAGTAAAAAACACTGAATTCTGGACAACGTCAAACACAGCTGGTCATAGATGGTCACAGTCAGTCTAAATCAATCAAAAACTAGTCAATTCCAGTCAAATTCAGTCAGAGTCTGATAGATTTTGATCACAACCAGTCAAGGCTGGTCACATTCAGTCTAAACCAGTCAAAACTAGTCAATTCTGTTCAAAGCTGGTCACAGCCAGTCATGTTTTGTCTAAGCTGGTCAAAAATCAATGAATGCTGGCCAAAGCCAGTCTTGGCCAGTGATGGCCTGGCCTGTCATAGGAAGTCTAAGCCAGTCAAAATCAGTGTAAGATGGTAAAAAGCAGTCAATTATTGTGAAAGTTGGTTGCAGTCATTCATGGCCAGTCTAAGCAGGTCAAAACCAATCTAAACTGGGCAAAGCAAGTCACAGCCAGTGAAAGCCTGTCACAGCTAGTCAACATGGGTCAATTCTGGTCAAAGCCAGTCAGAAGTTGGTCAGGTCTGATCAAGACCAGTCAAGGCTGGTCATAACCAAGCTAAGCCAGTCACAACTGATAGATTCTAGTCATAGCTAGTCATGGCCAGCCAAAGTTTGTCAAAGCCAATCTAAGACAGTCAAAACCAGTCTAAGCTGGTCAAAGCCACTCAGATCTGATCAAAACTGGTCACAGCCAGACTGAGCAAGTCAAAACCAGTCAATCCCAGTCAAAGCCAGTCACAGCCAGTCATGACTGTTTAAAACCAGTCACAGCCAGTTAAAACCACTCCAGGCCATTCAAAGTCAGTCAGAGCCAGTGAAAACTGGCCAAATCTAGCCACAGCCAGTCAAGCCTGAACAAAGCTGTTCACAGTCAGTCTAAGCTGGTCAAAACTGGTTACAGCTGGCCAGAGCCAATCAAAGCTGGTCACAGCTGGTTAGAATCAGTTAAAGCCCATCACGCCAGTCAAGGCCAATCATGATCAGTGAAATCCAGCCAAAGGTGGTCATGGCTGATTACTGTGGGTCCAGGCCCATCGTGGCTGGTCAGACTGCAAAAAGGAATTAGTACAATCTAGCCCAATCATCTAATTTTAGATACATGAGATTGGGTGAAGTCCAGAGAGGTAAATATTCATTCTGTTTTTTCTTTTTATTTCCCTAAGACTTCTGAGTCGAGAGGTAAATATCCAAGTCCCTAAATTATTGAGTGACACAGCCAGTGACTAGATCTCTGGTGTCCTGAGTGATAGACCAGTGTTCTTTCTTATACATCAAGTCTTAGCAAATGTTCTAGCAGCCCAAGTCAGCAGAATTGTCAAACTCACTGACTTCAGTTCTATTTGCATATATATATAATGGTGTTGAGATGGGGTTATGGCTTTAGAAATTCATGGCAACATACGATTTGCAAAACTTTCAAATAAAAGCTAAAACTAGGAAATGCTATAGTAAATTGTAACATAACTTTTTTAGTAGTATGTGTGCTTTAGATGTAAAATTTATTCACCATACCACCAAAAATTAATTGCCAGATTATCTTGCAAGCTAAGAAAAACAAACCATTAAGTTTAGTAGATCAGGATACTCTCCAGGTGACATTTATTCTCTTCATTAGACAATTGACTGGTCACATCTGCTTTCTTCGCCATAATATGCACACAGGATTATCTTATGTAGAAAAAGACCCACCAGACGTTCAATTAACCCAGCTGTCACACATCTGTTGCTGTCTCTATAAATGTGCAGTTAACTGGAAATTACTCTTCTGATAACTTTACACCTCCTTTTTTATTGTGATAGTCTCTTAATTCCTCCATATAAACTACCTCAATGACTTTGTTTGTGATCCAAAGATTCCAGAACATATCCAACTATTTCTGATCCTCTGAATGGAGTAACAAGTCTGGCATTTACATTTAGTGATTTGATCTTACAGATGCAGTCTCAGTGTAATTCATCAGATATTAAAATAAGAACCTAGACTACTTAATAAAGGTCTGAAGTTGTTATTCTACTCCAACCATGACTATTAACTTGCTGTGAGTGCCTAAGTAAATTGTATTACTGCCTTATAGTTGAGTTTTCCAGTTTGTAATATATGCAGGAGGAGCGAGCTCTCCATGCTACTTCATAAAACTTTTGGAACATTGTGTGTGGTTATTCAAATTTCCTGGGGCATCAACTATATCGTGTTATTAGCGTCCCCAGAAAACTGAGATAAATAAATGTACCAGCACGGCTTTTTTCTTTTTTTCTTTTTTTTTTCTTTTTCTTTTTTTTTTTTTTTTTTGATGGAGTCTCGCTCTGTCGCCCAAGCTGGAGTGCAGTGGAGTGATCTCGGCTCACTGCAACCTCCGCCTCTCAGGTTCAAGTGATTCTCCTGCCTCAGCCTCCTTAGTAGCTGGGATTACAGACACACACCACCGTGCCCAGCTAATTTTTTGTATTTTTAGTAGAAACGGGGGTTTCACCATGTTGGTCAGGCTGGTCTCGAACTCCTGACCTCGTGATCCACCCGCCTCAGCCTCCCAAAGTGCTGGGATTACAGGCATGAGCCACCGTGCCCGGTACAGCTTTCTCTTCGTTAATAAATAAATAACAAATACTATCACGCACTTAACAGCACTTCACATTATTCAAAAGGGCTTCACCAAGAAGGCATTTTTTAGTACCTGCTATGTGCCACACACTGCAGTAGGTGCCAGAACTATGAAAATTGTTAAAACCTAGTCCCCTGGCTTAGGGGTCTTTAAGGCAGCCCAATAGATAAAAAGTCCCTTTCCTGTTCAAGTCCTGAAACAAATTGAAACGTAGCATATAGTAGTAAGGTAGACAGATAACAAAATACCAACTTCATTGCTCATAAAATTAGTATTGAAGAATATGGTGCATCTAAGTCCACGTGGACTTTATAATCAGACCCTGAGATTTACAGACTTAACCACTCAGCAGAATTAGACCTGGAAAACAGAGCCAGCCGTGGAGAACAAAGGAGAATATATGCTCCCTGCAGGCAGCTATTCCCAAGAAAGCAGAGCAAAGGAAGGGACGGCACTATGCTTGCTTAATTTCTCCATTCAAAGTTGTCAATCAGCCAGGCTCAGTTGCTTCTGCCTCTAATCCCAGCCACTTGGGAGGCTGAGGTGAGAGGATTGCTTGAGGCCAGGAGTTTGAGACTAACCAGGGCAACATATTGAGACCCCTCTCCCCCACAGACCCCATCTCTAAAAAGAAACAAACAAACAAACAAACAAAAAACAAAGTTGCAAAACAAATATGTGCTCCTCACCCATCCTCGGTTAAGAATGAGTAAGGAACAAATCAGTGCCAGAAGTGTTACACGAATGGATGTCCTTCCACCTGGGAGAAAACATCTGAAGTGGAAAGGAAGCATTCCCCTACCCTAATACTTACCCCCAAAACCTCATTACATTGATATTCACAGCAATTCTGAGAGGTAAATAGGAAATTACTATTTTAACTGTTTTATTTTATTTTATTTCTTCTCATTTTCTTCGTTTTAGACCCTAAATTATGATGAACTGTTTTACGGTAGAGAAAGCTGAGACATGGAAGAGTCACAAAGCTAGGCTGAAACCATAATAGAATGATATCTTAATTCTTTATGGTATGAACTTAAACATTTTCATTCATTTGGACAATGAAATTAGGTGATGAATTTGTCTATACAATGCCTTATTTCTTTTTTTTTTTTTTTTGCAACTGAAACATAGGCTTTAATCCAAATGGTTTTGTGATTATCTAAGGTTGTGACAAAAGCATCCATCATCTTGTGTACAGATGAGGTTATTTGCACATTCAAATCTTCTATCTCTCTTTCAGGGTTAGAAGTAAAAGTTTTTTAAAAACAAAAGGCAAAAGCAGATAAGCTTTAAAAAATGGAATGCCACCATAGTAAAGTTTTATAGCGAAAGGAGCCAGGCATAGGTGATGGAAACAGATAAGAAAGACAAAATAAAACCAGGCAGTTATCCAATGCTCAATATGAGATAGAATGCTTAATTTAGTCAACTGGCACTGTGTTTCTTTTTTTTCCTTTTTTTCTTCCTTTAAATGAATAAACCTATGAAATGTGTACCTATAGGAGTTATTAGATTCACACATTAAGCATTGTATATGTTTTCAGTTCCGGGCTAAGTACTATATAAATAATACTTTATACATAAAGTGCTATGTAAATGCATGTACAAGGAAGTCACCCTCTCTGTTTTGTTTCAGATGGGAAAACAAACTTATTTGGATTAAGCAACTTATCTATTTTCACATAATCAGTAGTATGTGAGAATGTCAAGATTTGAACCCAAGATGTCTGATTGCAGAGCCCATACTCAGCCAGTTCATTCTTGTTTTTTTGTTTTTATTTTTTGTGATTTTTCTTTTTCTTACCCAGTTCATTCTACTGGTCTATCAGCTAAGAGCAGAAATTGTTACTTCTGGGTGGAGCACATTGGAGCAGGGAAAATAAAATATGTCTAAGATAGCTACCTTATTTGAAGCTTATAATGCAGTTAGGTACACATGGTATAAACACTAAAAAGTTTATGGTAAGTGAACACAAACGAACATATTAACAAGTAAATGAGCCTTGAGATGAACTAGAATGAAAAAAATGATTGGAGGGGGAGAGTGTTAAGCTGACAAGCAAGTGCTCATAGTCTGAGCTGTTTAAAGATAAGCCTCCTCCAGAAGTAATAAGTTCTCATCATGAGAGGGACTTCCCACACAGGCTGAAGGAACAAACATTTGGTAGATCAAATTATTTAAAATGACATCCAAAGTCCCTCCAACCCTGAGGTTCTATGATTTAGTCATTATTTTGAAAAGCCACTATGTGCTAAGTCCTGGGGTAAGTTCCTCTCACAAAGGGGAATAAGACATACCCCCAAAGAGCCCACAGGTTAGTGGAGCACATAGCATAAAGTTAGAAATATAGAACACTGTGTAAGAAGTACTTATATGACATGGGAACAAAGAAAATGTGCACCTAATCCAAACTGAGAAGGGGAGTTAAAAAGGAAAACTGAAAACGTTTCCTAGATACAAAACCTAAACTAACTCTTGAAGGAGGAGTAGAAAGCTAGCTAGGTTTTGCTTTATCTATTGCAATGTAACAGACCATCCCTAAAACTTAAAACTAAAAAAAAAAATTATTATGTTTCATAATTTTGTGGGTAACAAATCCAGGCAAGGATCAGTTGGTCAATTCCTCTGCCCTTCTCTTGAGGTTACTCAATGGTACTCAGCAGCTGAGCTGGTCTGCAGGGTCCAAGACAAATTCACTCGCAGGGGGATGGGGATGCCTTTAGAAAGATTGGTCTCAACTAGAACCCTCCTCCTCTTCTTGCGATCCCTTTAGTAGGGTAAGTGTATTCTTACATGGTTGGCTCAGGAATCCAAAAACTAGTGCCACAAGAGATCAACGTGAATGAAGCTCAGACCAATAAATTTGGATTTGCTATATTACATAAATTGTAAACATTCTAAGAACTTGGGTAAGAGAAAATGATGTCGGCAAAAATTGATTTAACTTATTTCCATACCAGATGGGCTAGATGCGACGGAAGTGGGGGCACAGAAACCACTTAATTGTTGCAATTTTGATACTAAGACCTACACTTGTGTGGTGTCTATAGCAACAGAAAATAGAGGATATCTGGACATTGTTGTGAATACATGCTAAAATTATGGATAGCACGGTGTCCATTTGACTCCCAACTACTGATTATTGGGGAACATTATCTTCAAACTGCTTGCTTCAGATGGGTAAAAAACAGATGGATAAAAGCAGATATCAGTCCATTTTTAAGACTTGATTATTTACTCACTTTATTCAAGCTAACACTAAAGATGTCAGAGGCCTAGTACTGGATAAATGTGCAAAGTATCAATTAAGGCTCATAATAAGACTTGATCGCTTATGATGGAGGTAAGATTCAGGGAAATGTCCCATGGAGTTTCCTGTGGATGCCTGAATAAATCTTCCCCCTGACACTATACCTTCCTCCCTTGCCTATAACTCCTATGAACCAAAAAAATAGGTAAGTAATTGCTCACAAAGGGAACTACAAGAAGATTTAAAAGTCACTTACAAATTCAACTAATGTATTTCAACAAAATAGACTGTTTTCCTCAGGAAAATGGCATTCTTTATAAAATTATGAAATTTCTTAAGCAAACTTCCCAGACCAGTGTAATTAGTAAGGTATTTAAGACCCTCCTTCCTTCCTAAGTCCAATTGTCCCCGAGTTATTTTTTGTTTTGTTTTGTTTTACTTTAAAACTAAGCAATATAGGCTCACGCCTATAATCCCAGCACTTTGAAAGGCCCAGGTGGGCAGATCACCTAAGGTCAGGAGTTCAAGACCAGCCTGGCCAACATGGTGAAACCCTGTCTTTACTAAAAATGCAAAAATGAGCCAGGCATAGTGGTGCATGCCTGTCATCCCAGCTACTCGGGAGGCTGAAGCAGGAGAATTGCTTGAACCTGGGAGGCAGAAGTTGCAGTGAGCTGAGATTGTGCCACTACACACCAGTCTCAGCGACAGAGCGAGATTCTGTCTCAAAGAAAAAAGAAAGAAAGAAAAGAAAGTTAAAAAATAAAAAAATAAATAAACTAAGCAATACTTTAGCTTTTCTTAGACTCTAGAACCAGTCTTGTGATGTTCAATTGGATAGCTCGGAACTTTCCCTCAGGCCACTTCATCATTGTTTCCCCTTATCAGCTAATTAAAATGAGACTAGTAAAAGACAAGCTTTCACAATTGGACTCAAAAGAGAAGACAGCTGGAGATTGTGTCGTCTGTCCCCACCAAACTTATAGACTTTAGATGATTGGAGCAGATCACTTACATTTGTGCAACCAGTATTATACCTGTTTTCAAAAGAAAGTCTATTACTCCTGAAATCATCTTGGGGTTTGACTTATCAAACTTATTTCTTCAAGTAAAATAAATTCTAAAAGCATTAAGGACTTTTACATGACATAGAAAAAGGTTGATCTTTTGAGAGAAAATGGCCAGGCTGAAAAAAATAAAAGAAAGAAAGAAAGAAAGAAAAGGAAAAAGAAAAAGATTGAACTACACAACAATAGAAAAAAGGATGCTTGATTTTGTTGAAAGGACTATAAACTTTAAAATGAGAGATTTACAGCTTACAAAACATCTCCTCTCAGATGCAGTTCTTTTTTTTAAATTTAATCACTTTCTCAGCTGTGTACATTTACAGTATATTCAAGTGTAAATCAAATCACTAGGACAATGAAACCATTCACAATTTATAAACTGTGTCCATAAAAATTCCCATTTTGCCAATAATAAATAGGAAATGTCTTCTGCATCACTTTGATTTCCATAAAGAAGTATTATCAGAGGTCGATATGTTACATTCTTTTTTAAAAAAAGACTATTTATTTATTTAGACAGAGTCTCACTCTGTTGCCCTGGCTGGAGTGCAATGGCCCAATCTTGACTCACTGCAACCTCCGCCTCCCGGGTTCAAGTGATTCTCCTGCCTCAGCTTCCCTGGTAGCTAGGGTTACTGGCATGCGCCATCACTCCCAACTAATTTTTGTATTTTAGTAGAGACGGGGTTTTACCATGTTGACCAGGCTGGTCTTGAACTCCTGACCTCAAGTGATCCTCCCACCTCAGCCTCCCAAAGTGCCGGGATTACAGGTGTGAGCCACCATGCCTGGTCTATATGTTATCTTTTTTAAATAAAACACCTTATTCATTTAGACCCATGGGACACTTAACTATTATATCATGACTTTAGTTTTGCAAAGTCTGCCTCCAAGTAGTTTTTTTTTTAAATGTATGAAATACCTAACGCTGTTATGCGAACATACCGTCACCAGATGGCAGTTGTATGCCACAGACCTCAAGGTGTGATCTGTAAGACATAAGCTAAGACTTGTTTCATTGAGGTAGAGATACTATCTTTTACCTTGTTCATATCAAAAGCATATAATAGACTTAAAAAATAACGAAATCTGAAAATACTTGTTTTTTTTTTTTGAGTTGGAGTTTCGCTCTGTCGTACAGGCTGGAGTGCAGTGGCATGATCTCGGCTCACCGCAACCTCTGCCTCCCAGGTCCTAGTGATTCTCCTGCCTCAGCCTCCAGAGTAGTAGCTAGGATTACAGCCATGCACCATCACGCCCAATTAATTTTTGTATTTTTAGTAAACACAGGGTTTTATCATATTGGCCAGGCTGGTTTCGAACTCCCTACCTCAGGTGATCTGCCTGCCTCAGCCTCCCAAAGTGCTGGGATTATAGGTGTGAGCTACCATGCCTGGCCTGAAAATACTTTAGACCAAATATCAAACAAATGAACTCCAGGATGCAAATTTATTTGCACAACGTATCTTACTCCAACCAAATACCAATGTTTCATTAGAATGCTAATCTTTATATCTATTATCACTTGGACTTAATAGTTCTTCCTGATTTTCTTTTATCCTCAATTTACAGTCTTGTTCCACACCCCTCGCCCAACACTCATTTAGTCAAACACGATATAGCCATGGCAGCCTAGCTATCCCAACGGAAAGAATAGCATCTCTTATGGTCTCTTCATCTCCCTGAAGCTTTCTGGTTCTTTTATTTTTCTGTTTCTTCCTCTTCACTTAGGATATATAATTTACTCTCCATAGTTCCTAGAAAATGTATCTTCAAGTTTGTTTCTAATTTTAAAAATTTGTTTGATTTTTCTTGTTGAGAATAATTTGCACTGCTCCATTGCTGGAACTGACTAAATCCTTTTGTGGTTCATAAGTGTGATAACTGGGTTTTCACACTTATAGGTGAGATGTGCCTCCCTCAAACCTTGTTAGGAGTAGAAGGTAGGCACATTACCTATCTGACATGAAAAAAAGAAGAGAAAAAATAGCATTTCTAAAAGGTGCCCAAACAAACCAATTCAAAAATGGGCAAAGGACTTAAATAAATATTTCTCCAAAGAAGATATACCAGTAATAAGCACATTAAAAATACTCAACATCATTAGTTATTAAAGAAATGCACATCAAAACCACAATGAAATACCACATCATACCCACTGCAATGGTTATAAACAAACAAACAAAAAAAAAATCAAAAATAAGTGTTGCTGAGGATGTGGAGAAATTAGAACCCTCTTACATTGCCGGTGAGAATGTGAAAATAGTGCACCCACTATAGAAAACGGTTTGGTAGGCTGTGCGCGGTGGCTCACAATTGTAATCCAGGCACTTTGGGAGGCCGAGACAAGTGAATTATTTGAGGTCAGGAGTTCGAGACCAGCCTGGCCAACACAGTGAAACCCCGTCTCTACTAAGAATACAAAAATTAGCCAGGCATGGTGGTACACGCCTGTAATCCCAGCTACTTGGGAGGTTGAGGCAGGAGAATTGCTTGAACCTAGGAGGCGGAGGTTTCACTGAGCTGAGATAGTGCCACTGCACTCCAGCTTGGGTGACAGAGTCAGACTGTCTCAAAAAAAAAAAAAAAGAAAAAAGAAAACGGTTTGATAGTTTCTCAAAAAGTTAAACATAGAATTTCTATATGATTCAGCAGTACCATCCCTAGGTATATACTCCAAAAAGAATTGAAAGCAGGGACTCAAACAGATACTTGTACATGCATGCTCATAGCAACATTTTTCACAATAACCAAAAGGTAACACAACCCAAGTTTCCATCAGCAGATGAATGGGTAAACAAAATGTGGTATATACATACAATGGACTACCACTGAGCCGTGATAAGGAATGAAATTTCCATACATGCTGCAATATGGATGAACCTTAAACACACTATGCTAAATAAAATAAGCCTGACACAAAAGGACAAATATTTGTATGATTCCACGTGCATAGGATACCTAGAATAGTGAAATGCATAGAGAGAGAAAATAAAAAAGTGGTATCCAAGGACTTGGGGGAAGGGAAATGGGGAGTTAGTGTATAATGGGTATAGAGATTCAGTTTGGGAAGAGGAAAGGGTCTAGATATGGATGGTCATGATGGTAGCACAACAAGGTACATATATTTAATGTCAAAGAACTGTACACTTAAAAATGGTTACAAAGGTAAATTTTATGTTAAGTAATTTACCACAATTAAAAAAAAAAACACTTTAAAAAATATCCATGGGCCACTTGCTGATAATAGAAGCCTAAATAGGAATTGTCTCAATTTAAAGAAGAATACGTCATGAAGCAGGAGATTTTGAATAAAGGGAAATCAAGCATAGCTTTACCTGGCTGTGTCACAAACCCATTAATTCAGAACTTGTGATTATTCAGATCAGTGTGATTTTCTGGGCCTAGAAAAGCATTTCTTCTCATCAATGTAAACAAGAGGCAGAATTGATCAATTTAACAGAACAATCTATAAGTTTCTCAGCATATTTAGGGTCTATGTGAAAATTAATGTTACTAATTATAAGTACTTGTCCCACAGCTGAACTTCCCATAAATTTCAGTATTTTGGGTTGCCTGTTATGCAATGTAACTTTGTTCATCCAGTGTGCTCTTCTGTTTTTTTTTTTTTTCTGAGATGGAGTCTCACTCTGTCGCCCAGGCTGGAGTGCAGTGGCTCAATCTCGGTTCACTGCAACCTCCACCTCCCAGGTTCAAGTAATTCTCCTGCCTCAGCCTCCTGAGTAGCTGGGATTACAGGCACGCACTACCATGCCTGGCTAATTTTTGTCTTTTTAGTAGAGATGGGGTTTCACCATGTTGGTCAGGCTGGTCTCGAACTCCTGACCTCATGATCCGCCCGCCTCGGCCTCCCAAAGTGCTGGGATTATAGGCGTAAGCCACTGCTCCTGGCCACTCTTCTCATTTATCTAAAACATTTTTGTTTTATTGTTTCTCTGGCTTGACAGAATCTCTCCTACGTCTCTGAAAGTCATGTAACCCTTGCAGAGGAACAGGGCACCCTCTTCCTCTATCCCAGCTTTTCTAGCCCATTTCTGGGAGGGTAAAGAACTTGGATTATCCTCACATCATTAACATTGTATTATTATTGCCTACCACTGACTGGGGACGTAGTTTGTGAGAGCACTGTGCTAGTGCTTTCTCAGTGTTATCTCTAATTCTAAAAATCCTGCAAGATAGACATTGGAATATCTATTTTTGAGACTGGGAAACTAAGGCAATAGCAGTTATGTGTCTTTGATCAAGGCCACACAGCTATTAAGTGTGCACCAGGTTTTAAACATGTCTTTCATCACCGAAGCCTATATGTGACCTTTCCAATGCTGTGCCACTTTCCGAATACTGTCTTATTGCAATCAGTCAAGTTCTATGAGAGTTTGTACTAGTCCTAAAAGGAACAAAGTTGCATTTCTTCTTAAAGAATGTAAAATTTGAGCTTTTCCCTTAAAGTGGCCTTGCTCCCTGTTTTACTTTTTTTCTGATTCAGTGCAGTTTGACTGTGAAAGCCTCGTAGCTCAAAGGCCCCTCCACAACCTTAATCGTTAGTCCTCAGGTTAATGTTAGCATGTCTCCGAGGATGGTTTTCTTCTTGATGACCTTGGCAGGAAAAGAAGTTAACCCCTTCCTCAACTCACTCTGTAGGCAACACCAGAACATGATGAGATGGGCTTCATTTTTTGCCTCAAATAATCTGTTTATGTAAATCCCCAGAGCCCAGCCAAGGCAGCTTAGAGGGCAAAGCAAATGTCTTCTGTGACTGCAGAGAAAAGTTTCCAGGAAGCCAGGGATCTCACAGGCTGCTCTCAGCCCTGCTTGTCAATGAACAAGCAAAAGAATCAAAAACAGATAAGGAACAAGCAGATAAGAGAAACCCCAATATGGTGTAAAACAAACTAACAAAGAGGAGATAAGATGTTTGCAGAAAAAAATAACCTTTGGATGTCCAAAGGGCTAGCCTTTGACAAAATTGTGAAGGAGGTTGTCTGTTTTCTCTTTCATGCCATCTGCATTCGCCTCTCCTCTTATCATTCTACTCCTCCACCCTAAGTAGTCACAGAGCTAATAAATACTTCTTGAATAAATGCATGTTGAAGCCTCCTAGCATGAGCTTGCCTTCTCCCTGCCACCCCCTTAACGTATTTCATGTTCCATGACATCCTCCCTACCCAAATCAAAACTTGCTGCCTCCTTTACATTTCATTTAGAAACTTGATCAAATTCACTCAATTTATCTAGCAAATATGTTGATTGTTAGCAATGATTTAATGCACAACCCCTACCAGATTACACATTTGCATTTTGATGGGGTTATCCAAACCTTAGACCTGTCTTTCCCTCTCCACTATCTCTTCCCCGGCTTTCACTTGTGAATCCGTAAATCCTATCATGGTGTTTGCACAACCTCTCCAACAAGTAAGTTTTGGCTGTGTAAGATAAAGGACTAATGGCCATAAGAGATATAGCATATGTTTGTAAACATTAATGGGGCATTGCTTGTAAGTCTGGGACTCCTTAACATGAAGGGGCTTACCATTTAGCTGCGAGACAAAATTAACACCTATAAAAAGTCAAACAACAAATCCAAAATTTGGTGGTCTTCCTACATTTAATAATTTGCAACACCAGCTGACTTCAGTGATCTGACACTACCTCGGGGAAAGATCTAAAAGTAGTATCCTCAAGGTATATGGCAATAGCAACACAATCTAAATGGTGGAGGGTGAATGAGGCAGTGACAAAGTCACAAATACACTGTCAAAACAAGCCCATAGCCATAGCATGTACACCCATAAATCCTAGAGTGTGTCACAGTATTCCAGTGGTGAGCACACAAGCTCAGAAAATACATGCATGAGCCACTATTTGGTAAATACCTCGACAAAATTGGCTTCAATCATTTTCCTGTGAATACATTGGAAATAAAATTGATGGCTTTTTAATCAACTCTGTGTCTAATATCCGGATGATAAGTTCAGCAATTACACAAAACAATTTCCTTAGGTTGCAGCTCTGAAATCATGATTTAGGAATGGAATTTTCAAGAAGATATTTTGAAACACTACTGAGAGGGGTTGGAAGTTGTTGGGCAAGGGGACGCATAAAAGGAATTCCTGTTAAGTTTTTCTTATCTCTCCAAACTATACAGGCATAGAAGGGACAGCTGCATGTGCCCTCCTAAATATTTAAGTGGTGGCGAAATCATTCTAATTATGTTTTCAAATAACCTGCATTCCTGTCAAGTTTAGGTTAAATATTTCTATAGTACCTTTCTCTTTTGTACGCCCTACAGCACCGAGTATGGTGCCTTTCACCCAGAAAAGAAATTCAACACATGCTTTCCCATTGATTGGTTTATTCTGGTGGAGACCCCAATCTTTTAGAAGTTTCTGGTACAAACTAAAATTTTTCTTTTTTTTTTTTTTTTTTTTGAGACGGAGTCTCGCTCTGTCGCCCAGGCTGGAGTGCAGTGGCCGGATCTCAGCTCACTGCAAGCTCCGCCTCCTGGGTTTACACCATTCTCCTGCCTCAGCCTCCCGAGTAGCTGGGACTACAGGCGCCCGGCTAGTTTTTTGTATTTTTTAGTAGAGACGGGGTTTCACCATGTTAGCCAGGATGGTCTCGATCTCCTGACCTCGTGATCCGCCCGTCTCGGCCTCCCAACAAACTAAAATTTTTCTAACTCCAAGCTCTGTTTCAGAAAGTTTATAATCCTATCTCTCAACTGAACTGTTACCTTCTCACTGAGAAATTCACTGAATTCAAACACCAGTTCACATTAGAAGAAGAAAAGATATTGATCAGAAGGGAGTGGAAAAGACTGAAGTGGGTTTCCCTGAAAGAGAAGGAGGGGAAAAACAAAAGGTAGCTCATGCCTGTAATCCCAGCACTTTGGGAGGCCAAGGCGGGTGTATCACCTGAAGTCAGGAGTTTGACACCAGCCTGGGCAACATGGTGAAACCCTGTCTCTACTAAAAATACAAAAAAAAAAAAAAAAATCAGTCAGGCGTGGTGCTGTGTATCTGTAATCTCAGCTATTAGGGAGGCTGTGGCACGAGAATTGCTTGAACCCTGGACATGGAAGTTGCAGTGAGCCAAGATTGCGCCACTGCACTCCAGCCTGGGCAACAGAGCTAGACTCTGTCAGAGAAGAAAAATAGAAAAAGATGTGGTGGGGTAACAACACCCACCCGATTAAGGCAGTAAAGAGACACTGAGGTGACTAACAGGATTATACATGTGGCTTATACTGTCACATAACTTTGAGTGCCCTAATACATTCCAAAGTCAAGGATATGTTCTAATGTTGATTGTAGAAAACTTTCTCACTAATACCTTGCTCTGACAACCACCCCGCCATTTCATGGCAACCCCACCTTACCCCACCCAGCCCCACACCCCGTCCTCCTTCCATGCTATATTTTCTTCCATGGCACTTATCAATACTTATTTTGCTATACATCTCTATTTATTTGTTTACTTTATTATCTATTTGCTCCACTGGTACGTCAGTTCCAGAAGGACAAAATTTGTCAAGTTCACCACAGTTTCAAAATAATTTTCAAAACAAATGGCAAAATCATGACTCTCATACAAATATAAAAATGAGCACATGTTGAACACATTTCATTTAACTCATTAATAAGGAAACTAGTAACTGTTACAACTGGTCAAAAGGAGAATCCAAGAACAGACACATTTAGGGATGAGAAATAATGAAATAAATGTGTAAATGGGAGGCAAAACAGTTTTTTTTTTTTTTTTGCAGTTTTTCTTTCTTATTTATTTATTTATTTATTTTTTATTATTATTATACTTTAAGTTCTAGGGTACATGTGCATAACGTGCAGGTTTGTTACATATGTATACCTGTGCCATGTTGGTGTGCTGCACCCATCAACTCGTCAGCACCCATCAACTCGTCATTTACATCAGGTATAACTCCCAATGCCATCCCTCCCCCCTCCCCCCTCCCCATGATAGGCCCCGGTGTGTGATGTTCCCCTTCCCGAGTCCAAGTGATCTCATTGTTCAGTTCCCACCTATGAGTGAGAACATGCGGTGTTTGGTTTTCTGTTCTTGTGATAGTTTGCTAAGAATGATGGTTTCCAGCTGCTACCATATGGCAAAACAGTTTTGAGGGAGAGAGTTGTCCCTCCCACCTCACAGAACTGAATTTGCTTGTCTGTAGACAATCGTTATTGTCTATAGACAAGGATTATTTTGCATTGCTATGTTATCTTCAGTTTACAGAATTGCAAAATAGCTGCCACCCAAGCAGGATCAAATACCTCTGAAGATGTGCTATAGTTAATGAATAATTTTCCACTGAAGACCAGAATTCTTTCTACATCACAGCAGTGACTAGCAGGGTGTCTGGCACAAAGCGGATACTTCAGAGGGAAGCAGAAGGACCAATATGCCCAACATGTACCTAATTCTAAACGAAACCAGGGCTGGAATCTAAAGAAACCTTCACAATCAAAGGCTAAGTAAGGTGCAGATTGGCTCTGTGGCTATGTTATCTCCAAAAACTCATCATCCCTGATTGCTCTTTCTCTCACACCCACCTCCTTCCATATCCAATCAATCACGGTGTCTATCATTTCTACCATCTGCAAATATATTTTTATTTTTTCCACTTCTCTCCATCCCCATTGCCACTCCAGTGCTTCAGACCACCAGTAGTCTTTCCCCTGGATTATTGCAACAATCTCTTAACTGGAGTACCCACCTCCAATCCATTCATAAGGAAAATCCATTCTACTATGTAAATCTCATCATGTTGTCACGCTTAAAACCCATTGTCCTGACTGGGTGCAGTGGCTCACGCCTGTAATTCTAGCACTTTGGGAGGCCGAAGCGGGTGGATCACCTGAGATTAGGAGTTCGAGACCAGCCTGGACAACATGGCGAAACCCTGTCTCCACTAAAAATACAAAAATTAGCCGGGCCTGGTGGCGCATGCCTATAGTCCCAGCTACTTGTGAGCTGAAATCACACCACTGCACTCCAGCCTCGGTGACAGAGCCAGACTCTGTTTCAAAAAAAAAAAAAAAAAAAGAAAAGAAAAAAACCATCAGAATAAACTCTAAAGTAGTTTAAAACCTAAAGCCATATGCTACTGCATATCTCTAACAATGGAGAAGAGAACAAAAAGGTCAAATACAAATCATCAATTTAGCATAGTTGCTGCTGGCATATCATGAATGTGCAGTAACCGGTTAATTCACAAAGTTATTCAAAACTGGTCCTGTATACCTCATCTTCCCTTTGAATACTTTTTTCTGATTATAAGTAAAGTTTATTCTATACCTATATCTTCTTTTACCTTTTTCATTTGGAACTCAGACCTCATTTCAAAAAAATAAGGGGCCAAGCACAGTGGCTCACACCTGTAATCCCAGCACTTTGGGAGGCCGAGGAGAGAGGATTTCTTGAGTCCAGGAGTTTGAGACCAACCTTGACAATACAGCGAGACCCCGATCTCTATAAAAAATAAAAAATAAAAAAATTAGTCAGGCATGGCAGCATGCATCTATAGTCTCAGCTACTCAGGAGATTGAGGTGGGAGGATCACTTGAGCCCAGGAGGTTGAGGCTGCAGTAAGCATTCCAGTCTGGGTGACACAGTGAGACACTATCCTAATAAATAAATACATACATACATACATACATACATACATACATACATACATACATAAAACAAGAAAAAGAATTAATTTTAGATTCCATGAAAAGTTTTATCTTCACTCTAAAGTCCTAGGGTATTCCAATTATATAGTTAACATTGCCAAACTGACAAAGTCTTACCTAATGACATGTCCCACCCCCACCCCCACCCCCAAGGAAGTCTCTAGATGGTACTGTCAAATAATGAATTGTTGCAATGAAAATCAAAAGCTAATGTAATAATTCTGTAGCTGTAGAAATTGTTTCTAAGTTAACTGAAACTGGCTGGAATTGAAGGCCTCTCTGATTTTATGACTGATGTTATTTTTTATGTATTTTATTTTCTTTGAAGCGGGGGCTGACATCTAAAGAAACCGTCACAATCAAAGGCTAAGGTACAGGTTGGCTCCGTAGCTGTTATCTCCAAGGGTACATGTTTCTTTGGCAGGGACAGCTCCTTAGAGTTACTGTACACAAGAGGTCACCAGGAAAAGAAAATGCCAATTCAAAATGTAATTCCAAGATGCCCATAACCAGAAATTATGGTAGTGAAATTCAGTCTTTTACATTTAGCAAAATAAAATCCTTAAGAAATTACAGAAAGCACTGTAGTAGGACTCTTTTAAAATGCTGTAGTGGGCCGTGTGTGGTGGCTCACACCTGTAATCCCATCACTTTGGAAGGCCAACGCGGGAAGATTGCTTGAGTTTGAGACCAGCCTGGGCAATATAGTGAGAACCCATCTCTATAAAAAATACAAAAATTAGCTGTGCTTGGTGGCACCTGTTTGTAGTACCAGCTACTTAGGAGGCTGAGGTGGGAGGATTGCTTAAGCCTGGGGTGTCCAGGCTGCAGTGAACTATGATCTTGGCACTGCATTCAAGCCTGGGCAACAGAGTAAGACCCTGTCTCAAAAATAAATAAATAAAGCCGTACTAAATCAGGTTCACTTTAGTATCTTCCAGTCTTCCCTTCATTGCCTTATCCCCAAAGATACTTCCTCCCATGCTGCCTTAGCAGATAACCAAGATTTCTCATGTGGTAGCCATAAGACGTCTGCCTTGTTTGGAAACTATCGTGTCCTCAATTTTCAATCCACCCTTGCCCCATCAAAATTGACCTTTTATAGGCGTCACAGTGAACTAGTGAACTTTCATGTTGGAAAATATCAAATATACTTTTGATTGATAAGGTGTAACTCATTTTAGATTATGCAATTCTCTGCTGGGCATGGTGGCTCAAGCCTGTAATCCCAGCACTTTGGGAAGCCGAGGCGGGCAGATCACTTGAGGTCAGGAGTTCGAGACAAGCCTGGCCATCATGGAGGAATCCCCGTCTTTACTAAAAACACAAAAACCCACCGGGCATGGTGGCGCATGCCTGTAATCCCAGCTATTTGGGAAGCTGAGGCAGAAGAATCGCTTGAACCCAGGAGGCAGATGTTGCAGTGAGCCAAGATGGCACCACTGCACTCCTGCCTGGGTGACAGAGCAAGACTCCATCTATGTATGTATCTATCTATCTATCTATCTATCTATCTATCTATCTATCTATCTGTCTGTCTGTCTATCTATATAATGCAATTCTCTCTTCAAGGACAGCTGTATTTTGCCATTCTTTAAATCAAAGGCTAATGAGCAAAGGTAAAATTTCAGTCATCTCAAACTGAATGCTATCTTGGAGGCTAGAGTCCTTCACAGTGTTCTTCAAAACACAACAAATAGGCCTACTCATTGGGATAGCCTACGATTTATAACTATACTATCTATAACATACTTGCTATGAAATTGTCCTTTCATTTGCCTTGTTCTTTTAAAATTCAAGTGCAGAAAAAAAATCCTATTAATTGAGAGTTCACGTTAGTTAGATTCAGGTCAATCAAGGTTTTACGCTAATGGAATTGAGATGTTATGACTTTCCGCTGTGAAAATATTTTTGACTAATCAGTTCAGTTAGCCTGTAATATTGATTTAATGACCTGTTGGAATGAGTCACACTAATTGAACTAAACAATGTTGTTTACAAAAACAGTTGATAGTGAAAGTAATGTGTCCTACATCCTTCTGCCAAAGTAGAAAATGCAGCTCATTATATTAAAATGGAAAATTTTATTTTATTAAAAGCTGAAATTTTTACTTTATTAAATGTTTTACATTGGCTTTCATGAACTCCATTTTGAACATACATTAATTTTTCATTTTACTTCATTTAATATATATACCTTTTAAAAATTCATTTTGAGCAGGGTCTCGCTCTGTCACCCAGGCTGGAGTGCAGTGGCTAGATCTCATAGTTTATTGCAGCCTTGAACTCCCGGGCTCAAGCCATTCTCTTGCCTCAGCCTCCCAAAGTGTTGGAATTACAGGCGTGTGTGTGCCATCATATAAAAGGCCTGTATACCATTCTATACATCCCAAGGTGAGCTGATTTCAAGTGGAAAACTAGAATAATAAACAGAAAGGAGACAAAGTCAAGTCTATTTAATCTTGATCACTCCAAATTTTAGTTTTAATTGTTGTGATACTTCTGGGAAAAAATGTGACTCTTTGGGATAACAGGAAATAATATTTCGGCAGGTATCAGTTTGAGGACATACATTAATTTCTTAGGGTGTGTTATGGAAATATTTTGAATGTGAAAAAAATGGTGGATACATCCTTTCCAAAGTTCTAATTGTAGACATTTGAATTATGCTACAATATTCTTTCAAACATGTCATTTTGGCCAGAAATATAATTAGTCAAAAACTAAAGTATTAAAATATTAAGGTCATAACCCTACAGCTTAACAATTTTTAACCACCTATTTTACTTGAAATATTATTCCCTCTCCCAGTCCATACTCAACCCCACCTACAAGATACCATGAAAATACAGCAGCCTGGCCGGGCGCGGTGGCTCAAGCCTGTAATCCCAGCACTTTGGGAGGCCGAGGCGGGTGGATCACGAGGTTAGGAGATGGAGACTATCCTGGCTAACATGGTGAAACCCCGTCTCTACTAAAAATACAAAAAACTAGCCGGGCGTGGTGGTGGGCGCCTGTAGTCTCAGCTACTTGGGAGGCTGAGGCGGGAGAATGGCGTGAACCCGGGAGGCGGAGCTTGCAGTGAGCCGAGACCACGCCACTGCACTCCAGCCTGGGAGACACAGCGAGACTCCGTCTCAAAAAAAAAAAAAAAAAAAAAAAAAAAAAAAAAAAAAAAAAAAAAAAAGAAAATACAGCAGCCTGCATAGCCTAGCGAGACCTTGTCTCTACAACATTGTTTTAAAAAGTTAGCTGCCAGCCTGGCCAACATGGCAAACCCTGTCTCTACTAAAAATATAAAAACTAGCCAGTTGTGGTAGTGTACACCTGTAATCCCATCTACTCAGGAGGCTGAGGAGGGAAAATCACTTGAACCCAGGAGGCAGAGGTTGCAGCGAACCGAGATGGTGCCACTGCACTCCAGCCTGGGCGACAGAGGGAGACTCTGTCTCAAAAGAAAAAAAAAAAAAAAATTAGCCGGGCATGGTGGCATGTACCTGTTGTCTCAGCTACTCTGGAGGCTGAGAGGTGGGAGGACTGCTTGAGCCTGGGAGGTCAAGGCTGCAGTGAGCTGTGATCATGCTACTGCACTCCAGCCTGAGAGACAGAGCAAGACTCTGTCTCAAATAATAATAATAAGAGAAGAGATATGTATTATCAACCTATTCTGTGCCCAGAATTGTGCAGGGTACTGTAAGGAATACCCATATAAAGCACTCCCTACCTTAAAGGAACTCGTAAACTTTTTTAAAAAAACTTCTTAATTTTTGTTAACTCTCCTATTCTGAGAAGCATAAGGAACTTGCAAGCTATTTGAGGAGACAAGATAAATACACATAAGCAATTAACCTCAGCATAAAACAAAGGAAAGAGTAGATGAGAAAAGAGCAGTAAGGGAAGGTTTTAAAGGAAGAATGGGACTCCAGCCTGCTCCTATAATCCCACTCAGGAGGTTGAGGCAGGAGGAACGTTTGAGCCCTGGAGTTCCAGGCTGCAGTAAGGTATGATTCTGTCACTGCATTCCAGCCTGAGTGACAGAGTGCGAACCCATCTCCAAAAAAAGAAAAAGAAGAAAGGATGGCAACCTCAGCTCGATCTTGAAGGAAGGCCAGATATTGATAGGAGAAAGGAGTAAGGGGCCATTCCAGAGCAAGAGAATGGCATAAACCAAAGGGCTGAGAACAAAATTGGCATAAAATGTATTTGAGTTGGGAGGAGAAGAACAATGAGCCTGACATGCCTCGAACGACTATATTGTACAACAGTGAAAAACAAGGCCAAATGAGCAGTAAGTTTTGTCTCACATGTGAGATTATTTGCACCTCAAGAAAAGGAACCATGTTCATTACATCTTTTTTTCATACTTTTTAACACCTATCTCAGTGAAATATACCTAATAGATACTAAATAAGGCCTGGTTGAATAAATGAATCTTAAAGGACATGATGTCAGATACTAGAGAAATAGGCCTAAGAAAGAACACCTAGCATTAGAATACAATGAAAAAGCAAAAGCTCAGGATTGCCATCTTTGGAAATTTTACTAGTAACTGTCACTTAGGGAAGGCTTATAAATATTTTGTTGATGAGAAGGTACGGAATCTGCCTAACAAGACTCTACTTGCTTTTACCCACATGATTTATCCCTCTGCCCAATTAACTTTCCTAGCAACATACTGGTCCTTATTCCCTACACATTCTATATAAAAGTTTTCAGAGCAAGGCAAAAAAGTAGCAAAACTCAAGACCTGAAAATTGGGCATACACTGCATTCATGGGTCTGTAAATATTACAATAGCATTTCCTAAAGTGTCTTCCAGATAGCTCTGAGAGATGTCAATAGGTGTACAATACAACTATGTCATAGAATCAGGTAAGTTTGGGAAGCCCTGCCTGCTCTGTCACTTGCTTGGAGATTTCCAATGCATATTTGTATATCAAAGCATTCCGAAATGTACTGCGGTAATCTATTTTAAATTGTTTACATTGTTTAATACAATATTTTCCAACCTTATTTTACCACAGAAATCTTTTTTTTAAATACAGACTACTACCCAACATTAAACATCATTCTGTAGGATATTAATGTCTCAACATGTGAAAATTTCCATTCGGAATACCAAGAGAGTTGCTGGAAAACCTTGACTGTGTCCATATTATTTATTTATTTATTTGGCTCTGTGTCCCCAACCAAATCTCATCTCCAATTGTAACTCCCATGCGCCAAGGGAGGGAAGTGATTGTATTATGGGAGCGGTTTCCCCTATGCTGTTCTCATGATAGTGAGTGAATTCTCTCATGAGATCTGACGGTTTTATAAATGGTAGTTTTTCCTGCGCTCTCACATGCTCTCTGATGCTTGCTGCCATGGAAGACGTGCCTGCTTCACCTTCCGTCATGATTCTAAGTTTTCTGAGACCTCTCCAGCCATGTGAAACTATAAGTCAATCAAACCTCTTTCCTTATAAGACACCTACTTTCAGGTAGTATCTTTACAGCCGTGTGAGAATGAACTAATACATTTATTTTTATTTTTTAAAATAGAGAAGAAGTTTTACCATGTTTTCCAGGCTGGTCTCAAATTCTTGGGTTCAAGGGATCTGCCCTCCTCAGCCTTCTAAACTGCTAGGATTACAGGCACAAGCCCATGCCCGTATAAAATCATTTATGCCTTGCTGTCATCTCAAAGAGTGTTCCCTCAAGAAAAGGGTCATATCTCACAAGAAGCCATCACTCCTCACCTCCAGATACTGTAGTCTGTCATTCAGACAATCTGAATTGTCTGCCTACTTGGTGAAATGATCTAGTGGTCCTCAAGAATGAAATACTTAAATCAATCTATGATAGTTGTAAACACAGTCTTTAGGCCAGCTCAGCATGGTGGCTCACACCTGTAATCCCAGAACTTTGGGAGGCCAAGGCGGGCAGATCACTTGGGCTCAGAAGTTCAAGACCAGCCTGGTCAACATGGTGAAATCCTGTCTCTACTAAAAATACAAAAATTAGCCTGATGTGGTGATGGGTGCCTGTAATCCCAGCTACTCAGGAGGCTGAGGCAGGAGAATTGCTTGAACCCGGGAGGCAGAGGTTGCAGTGAGCCAAGATGGCACCACCGCACTCCAGCCTGGGCAACTATGTTCTATTTATTTTTTATTACTTTTGTTTTCTTAATCTGAGTCAGTTTTTATTCAAAAAGTATGTTCTATTTAACTAACGTCACTGAATTCAGTGGTAGATTTAAAAATAAATTCATAATGCATTTGGGACTATAATGGAATATTTTGAATAACCATAAATTTTTTTTCTATTGGAAGTATATGAGGATATTAATATAGTTGCACTAGTTCTGATTTACTATATTTAACTTTTTGTGAGTTTAGCGAGATATGATCTATATTCAGTAAAATTCTGAAATATCAGTGAAGAATGTATCCAGTCATGTAACCACCACCACCATGATCATTACATAGAAAATATTCATCACTCTAGGACATTCCCTTTTGTCCCTTCGTGGTTAATACCGTCTCGCAACCTCAGATTCTGGCAACCACTAATCTGCTTCCTGTAACTGTAGTTTTGTCTTTCATGAATATCATATAAATTGAATGGTCAGGTATGCAATTGGTGTCTGGCTTCTTTCACTTACCATATGCTTTTGAGAATCATTCATGGTTTTTGTTTGTTATCAGTAGTTTGTTCATGTTTATTCTCAAGTAATTTTCCATTTTCTAGATGTACCACAATTTGTTTATCCATTCACCCATTGAAGGACAATTCGGTTGATTTTGGGTTTTGACTATTTTGAATAAATCCCCATAAACATTCAAGTACAGATCTTTGTGTAAATAAACACCCTCAATTCTCCATACAAAAGCTTACAATATATAGCAGACTTTAACGCAGTAGGGCACCTAAAGGCAGAAGGAGGTCCACAATAGAGATGTTCCTCAATATAAAGAGACAACAGAGTCTATGCCTTAGAGAGGGCTAAGAGGATGACAACTGGAAAAGTCACAATATAAAACTATTATCAGAACATTGGAACTTTAAAGAAATAATTTTAGTACAGTTGTGAGATTAGAAGCCAGATGTTAAAGAATACAAACAAGCATTAAGGAATGGAAACCTTAAAAATAGCCTAAAATATTGGCAGTAAAGGGTGTCGGGGGAAAATGAAATGGCAATTTTAGGAGATATACAATTTCAAGCAATATTGTAGAGAATTCTGAGGGAACAGAAAAGAGATTGACATTGCAGAGAGGGGATCATTGATGCAGCAAGGTGCGAGAGGTATTTCTTCCAGAACCAAAATAGGATGTTAGATGCTTCGATACTGGTGTGGAGGAAAGCTTGGCAATAAAAATCTACTTAGAGGGAAACCAGGGAAGGTCAGAGCCCACATTTCACGGCTTCAGTTTTATCCATGGAATTAAGTAACCATGTTTAGAGCTGAGATACTAGACTGTATAAAGCTTAGGCATCTACCATAGGAAATTATCAGAATAGCTTAAGAAAGGCTGAAAGAACTACTAAGCGAAGTGCAAAATCCAGCTGAAGTTCAACAGCCAAAGTGTATTGTGAACTTGGTCATCATGATTTTGTCACTTTACTCAGAAATGTTTCATGGCCTAGGAGTAAAATCAAAGGAACAGAATGATAGGACCTTTCTTTCTTGGTGAGAATGAGCTTTGCAGGGCTGGACGTGGTGGCTCACACCTGTAATCCCAGCACTTTGGAAGGCTGAGGTGGGAGGATTGCTTGAGCTCAGGAGTTAAAGACCAGCCTGGGCAACACAGCAAGCCTTCTTTCCCTTCCCTCTCCTCCCCTCCTCCCCACCCCCTCCCCTCCTGTTAGACCAGCCTGGGGAACATAGCAAGCCCTCTTCCCTTCACTCCCTTCCCATCCCCTTCCTTTTTTTTTTTTTTTTTTTTTTTTTGAGACAGATTTTCGCTCTTGTTACACAGGCTGGAGTGCAATGGTGAGATCTTGACTCAATGCAACCTCTACCTCCTAGGTTCAAGTGATTACCGTGTCTCAGTGTCCTGAGTAGCTGGGATCACAGGCGCATGTGACCACACCCAGCTAATTTTTGTATTTTTAGTAGAGGCGGGGTTTCATCATATTGGTCAGGCTGGTCTCGAACTCCTGACCTCAGGTGATCTGCCTGTCTCAGCCTCCCAAAGTGCTGGGATTATAGGCGTGAGCCACTGCTCCCGGCCAACCCCTGATTTCTTACAAAATTAAAAACATTAGCTGGGCACGCTGGTGTGCCTGTGGTCCCAGCTGCTCAGAAGGCTGAGGTGGGAGGATGGCCTGAGCCCAGGAAATCAAGGCTGCAGTGAGCTGTGATCACAACAGTGCACTCCAGTCTGGGCAAGAGAGTGAGATCCTGTCCTGTCTCAAAAATAAATAAATAAATAAATAAAAGAGAGAATGAGCTTTGCAGACTTAACAAAATATCAAATAAATAAGACATTATTTGAGTTAATAAAGAGATATCATGGGTCTCATGATGAGTAGGCAAGAAAGTTAAAAGAACTAAATGAAAAACTCATCAGGAAAGCTAAAAATACTGAAGATTATTTGGTAGGGGTGGGGAGCAAAAGGAGAGAGTTCTGTAGGTAATAAAAGAAGATGAGGAAGAAAATAATGTGGTCACAGAATAGTGATGGCTGGTCCTTAGAACTGACTTACTGAAGAGATAGTTAAATGGCTGAATAAGGAACATGTTGGGGAGAAATTTGCTGGAAATGGAATCAGTACAGATCCCTTGTAAAAGATAAATTACTGCAAGACACAATGAAAGGAGAAATTTGATGATAAACTAAAGATCTATTAAGATAGCTTACCTGTTTCTGCAAAAACACAGATTGCCTCCGGAAAGACTGAGGCGCTTTCATAGTAGCCCATCAAATCAGAGTGCAGAGACAAGTAGTTATCAGTTCTTTGATTGTGTACTGCTTTTCTTTACAATCCATTTATCAGTTTTAGTGCATACTGCCGCCATGCTTACCTTTTCAACTGCTACCACAGTCATAAAGCAGTTGGTGCACAGTACACTTCCACTGTCTGTCACATCTGCCAAGTGTACACTAGCAAATTAAATAGAAAAGGTTTATTTTTTTTAAACGCAGCTAGAGTAATACCCTTATTATAAACAACACCAACATACTCTTGCTGACAGTAGCAGAAACAAAAGCATGAGGATACAATAATAAAAATAGTTGCGCAATTGGGGGTACAGAATGGGAGCCTGGAACAAAAGATCAAGACAAAGTCGAGTTATGTGAATCCAGGAGTTATAAGCTTCAACCCAGAGCCACAGCAACAGTGATAAGATTTGCTTGATACAATGAAAAGGACATGAACACACCAAATTACTTATAGTTGTTATCTCTGGAAAGTGGATAGAGGATGACAAAGACACAGAGACTTTCATTTTTAACATTTTCTACTTCTGTAATGTTTAGGTTCTCAATGCCAATTATGTATAACTTCTGAGAATTTTCTAAAACTTGCAAAAGGTTAAAAAAGGAAGGGAAGGAGACAAGGAGACAGAGACGAAGAAATTAATCACCGCTATAACGGTGGGCAACATATTTAACCCATCTGAGCATCTATTTCTTCAATTATAAAATGGGAATATGTATGAAGAACTACTTCGCATGTTTGTTCAATCAGTCAAAAACTGTGTATAGAATTTACTGTCGTAAGTGCTGTGTGTTGGCAATAATCAGGGCTGTTGTAAGGAAGCAAATGAAATTATTTGGATCATGTGGCTGACACAGAGAAAGTACTTAACAGATGTCATTATTTTCCTTCTGTTTCTCTTGTATAAAAGCAGAATTGGTCTCAGAATTTCAGGCAAGGCAAAGCAGTCTCAACTATGGGGGCTGGTGAATGCAGAAGCAAAATACTGGGCAGATTCTAGCTATATGAAATCAGTCTAACCTCATGTTGCCTAGGGGAGAGGACTCCTGTAAGGCCTGAGAAAGCCCCAGAGTTCTCACATTTGTTCTGAGTCGATTCTTGTGTCAATAAAACTGGACTGCAAGTCTGAAGTATCTTTCCATCCCTGAGAATTTGCCTTTTGGGGTAATCTTCATTTTATTCCATCAAAAGCTGCACTATACGGTTAAATTTATAGTGTCTTGAAGTACCTCACTTACTTGTCAGATAAAGGCTCTCCAGATCTTAGCTGTACATGCCTAATGTTAAAATTTAAATGGTAGTAAAAGCTAAAGTGTAATATTAAAGCATACAACTGTCTCTTAAAATTGAATGCTTTTGATGAAAAAAAAAAAAGATTTTTTTTTGTTCAAGGTTGATCTCCTATGGAATGTCCTCAGGGAGGGAGTGGGTGATAGTGCTGAAGGGAGTCAGCTCAGGAGCTATCAATCATCTCATGAAATAGAGTTGTTGTTAGAAATCAAATGAAATGATTTGGGTAATGTGTCTGGCACAGAGTAAATGTGTCTGGCACACTGATTATTGTTAAGCTGCCAGATTCAGTCTGTTAAATCCAGTCTCCTCATCCGTTACCTTATGATTCTGTAATAAAAGACCATTAAAATAACTTTTTTTGCAATCTGGTAGAGGCATCTACTCATCACGATTTTTGAAAAAATATCAGCTATATCACATTACAATGTGACCACATTATGCTGTTTCTCAGGGTATCAAAGGAGAGAAAACTCTGAGCTAGAAAGCTTTAGGTATAGGAACAATGTAATACGAGGATTAGATTTGAGCTGTAGATAAATATGATTGAAAGGAAAACCTTAAATTAATATGCTTGAAGAGAATCAAAGTCTTTGAGAGAAATTAAGTTTTCTTACTTGTGAAAGAGTCCATATTCTGTAAATGCTCTCCTACTGGAATCAGAATACTTTGATTTCTGATTCTTGAATTCTGGCTCTTCCATAGATTATAGTAACTAGTAATGTAATCTTGAATAACTCACAGATAATATATTTCCCATTTGTAAAATGAGTATAGTGCTAGCTGACTTGCCTAACTCTTGGTGATGTAATAAAGCTTCAGTGGGATAATATATGCAAATGCATTTGGAAGCATGTAAAGTACTATATAAATATAAAAGAGCATTATCTAATTTCCTTCTACATATTGAATGAAAGGCTTCTTCTACAATTCTAGCACATACTCTTTGGCCCTTCTCTCAACATTTAAAACAGTAGTTTTCAAATAATTACGTTTATTTTAATCAATAGCATTTTTATTCAAGTGAAATAATGGGAAGATCAAGGAAACCTATAATGTAATATAGGTAAGGGAAGAGCTGCTCCACTGGGGTTGCAGTATGGGCCAAAAAGCCTTCCTGGCTAAGTTCAATATCCCCTATCTTTCCTTTCTCACTCATAGCCTGGGAACTCCTGAGCCAGGCCCATCAAACCCAACCAGAAAACTATTAATCTGATACTTTTGTGAAATGACTCCTACCGGATTTAGCCCCAAATTAAAAAGATTTATGCAATTCTGACTTATCACTTCGTTAGTTTTTCAAAGGCAAGCACCAGGTCCTCTACTTATTCTGGACCTAAAATGGTACACAGGCCAGGGGTACTGGCTCATGTCTGTAATCCCAGCACTTCGGGAGGCTAAGGTGGGCGGATCACCTGAGGTCACGAGTTCGAAACCAGCCTGGTCAACATGGTGAAACCCTGTCTCTACTAAAAATACAAAAATTAGCCGGGCGTGGTGGCGGGCACCTGTAATCCCAGCTACTCAGGGGGCAGGCATGAGAATCGCGTGAACCCAGGAGGCAGAGGTTGCAGCGAGCCCAGATCACACCACTGCACTCCAGCCTAGGCAACAGGGGGAGACTCAATCTCAGAAAAAATAAAATAAAATAAAATAAAATAAAATAGTAGACAAATGACGGGCAGCTCAAGTAGCATGCTTCATCAAATCTTTGATGCCATCAATTGTAGGATGCACATTGTTTTATGTACCACTAAGAAAGAAAAAATATCTCCACATAGATCCTCTTCTTTTTTTCTGTTTTTCTTTTTCTTTTTTTTTTTTTTTTTTTTTTTTTGAGACAGGGACTCACTCTGTCACCCAGGCCAGAGTGCAGTGGTGTGATTATGGCTCACTGTAGCCTTGACTTCCTTGGCTCGAGCAATCCTCCCATCTAAGCCTCCCAAGTAGCTGGAACTACAGCTGTGCACCACCATGCCCGGCTAATTTTTTATTTTTTGTAGAGATGAGGTCATACTGTGTTATCCAAGCTGGTCTTAAACTCCTGGGCTCAAGTGATCCTCCCACTTTGGTCACCCAAAGTACTGAGATTACAGGCATGAGCCACCATACCTGGCCACTGGGTAATTTATTAACAATAGAAATTTATTCCTTACAGTTCTGGGGGCTGGGAAGTCCAAGTTCAAGGCAGCGCCAGGTTTGGTGTTTGGTGAGTACTTGTGCCTCATAGATGGCACCTTCTCACTCCATCCTCACATGGTGGAAGAGGCAAACAAGTTCCCTGAAGTCTCTTTTATAAGGACACTAATACAAGTCTCAACCTTCACGACCTAATCACCTCCTAAAGGCTCCACCTGTTAATACCACCACATTAGGGATAAGGTCTCAACATACAAATTTGGTTAAGGGGACACCAACATTCAGATCACAGCAATCAGCCTCATTAATTTATGTATTCATTGAGGGCTTGTTATACATAACAATGAAGAAAATAGAAAAATGGCCTTGCCACCTGTAGGGCTTACATTCTTAGGAAGCAAAAATAAATTAACAAATAAATATATATTTTCTTTGTTACTGATAAATGCTATGACAAATAGATTAAGCAGGATAAGGAGGTAAAGAGTGGCAGAAGGTGCTGTCTTATATAGAATGGTCTAAGAGGTCTTGAGGAGGTAACAGTTGAGCAGAAAATGTAATGAAATAAAAAAACAAGGCAACTGCAAGAGAAAAGGTGCTTGGGGGCAATCAAGAAATAGCAAGGAGTGCTTTTGTAAGCAACTGGAGAAAAAACAGACAAACAAACAAAATGGCAAGGAGGCCAGTGTGTACAGAACAGAGAACTATGGATTTCATAAGTGTACTGGGAAGCCACTGAAGGATTTTTTTCATTTGTTTGTTTGTTTTTGAGATGAGGTCTTGCTATGTTGTCTGAGCTGGTTTCAAACCCCTGGGCCCAAGCAGTCCTCCAGCCTTGGCCTCCCAAAGTGTTGGGATTACAGGCGTGAGCCACCATGCCTGGCCAACTGGAAAACTTTGACTAGGTCATTGGCATAGTCTTACTTGCATTTTCAAAGGATTGTTCATCCTATGGTATGTAGAATAGACTTTAGTGGGGTGAGGGTGAGAGCACTTAGGATCCAGTTGCAGTAGTTCAGTTGAGATATGATGGTGTCTTGGGCTGGAGTGGTTAAAGCAGAGATGGTGAGAAGTTTTCAGATTTGGGTTATATTTTGAATGTAGACTAGAATGGATTTGTTGATGGATTCAAAGTGGATTGTGGAAGAGAGAGAAAATCAAAGATATTTCTGTGTTTGGCTTAAGCAACTGAATAATAATAAGGGAAGAGCTGATTGAGGAGGGGGTAGGAATAAAAATAATGGTTGCAGACATGTTAAGTTTAAAATGCCCTTTAGATATCCAAGTGGATAGCCTGGGATTCAGGGAAAGGCCTGGGCTAGAGATATAAATTTCACAGTCATGGTATCAGCTGAGATTATATAGAAACCCATTACAGATAAAGCAGAACTCCAAGGACTGCGCTATTGGGCTTTCCAACATTTGGAGGTTGGGAAGAGGAATAGAACCTAGAATAGGAAATGGGATAGTCAATGATGTAAAAGGAAAACCAAAAGAATAATAGTACCCAAGAGCCACGGAAACAAAATGCTTGCAAGAGGAATTTACCAAATTGCCAATTATATATCCAAAGTTTCAAAATGCTTTTACTCATTGACCCTCCTCTGGCAATTTATCCCACAGAAATCATCACATGTGTGTACAAGGATGTAGCTACAAGAATATTAATTACATTGATGTTTATAGTAGTGCAGTTGTAAACTAACAAAATGTTAATATGGAATTATTTTAAAAATAAACTCAGCAGCAAAAAAACCCTAGTAGTACCATTAAAAAATGGTCTAAAGACTTGAATAGATATTTCTCCAAAGAAGATTAAAAATGGCTAACACGTATGTGAAAAGATGTTCAACATCATCTGGGAAATGCAAATCAACACCACAATGAGCTATCACCTCACACCTGTTAGAAGGGCTATTACCAAAACAAAAGACAACAAATGTTGGTGAGAATGTGAAAAAATTGGAACCTTTGTACTCTGTTGGTGGAAATGCAGAATGCTGCACCTGCCATAGAAAACAGTATACTGTATCCTCAAAAAATAAAAAGTAGAACTCATACATGATTCAGCAATCCCACTTCTTGGTATTCATCCCAGATAACTGACATCAGGATCTTTAAGAGATATTAGCAATCTTTTTATTGCAGCACTACTCATGATAGCCACGTTGTGGAAACAACTTAAATGTCATCACTAAATGAATGAATTAAGAATATGTGATATAGGCCAGGCACGGTGGCTCATGCCTGTAATCCCAGCACTTTGGGATGCCGAGGCGGGTGGATCGCCTGAGGTCAGGAGTTCAAGACCAGCCTGGCCAAAATGGTGACACCCCATCTCTACTAAAAATACAAAAAAATTAGCCAGGCATGGTGGCACGCACCTGTAGTCCCAGTTACTTGGGAGGCTGAGACAGGAGAATCACTTGAACCCAGGAGCCAAGATTGCACCACTGCACTCCAGTTTGGGCAATAGAGTGAGACTTTATCTAAAAAATAAAATAAAATAAAAATAAAATATAAAGAATATATGGTATATACATTCAATGAGATATTATCCAGCCTTTAAAAAAAGGAAAAAAACTGCAACATGCAACAACGTGAATGAACCTTGAGGACATTATTTTAAGTGAAATAAGCCAGTCACAGAAGGACAAATATTTAAAGATGCTTAGACCATTATTTTGAGAACCTTTTCTTTTTTAACACATGCATTTAGTGTTATACATTTCCCTTGGAGAGTTGCTTTAGCGGCATGTCTCAAATGTTTTAATTTAATCCAAATATTTTCTAATTTCCCTTGGGTCTCCCTTTTTTATTCACAGGTTACTTAGTGGTGTCTTCCAAATATTTGAAGGTTTTCCAGATATCCTTCTATTATTGATTTCTACTTTAATTTCATTATGATTGGCAAACATACTTTGTATGATTTCAATTCTTTCACATTTTTAAAGTTTGTTTTATAGCCCAGAATAGTCTGTCTTAGGGCATATTCCATGTACACTTGGTAAGAAGATGAATTCAAGTTGGTGAAAGTCTTCTATTACCATATTCAGCTCCTAATATTTCTGTCAATTACTGATATATGTGTGTTAAAGTTACCATGTACAATTGCAGATTTATCCATTTCCCCTTTCAGTTCTTTTACTTTTTATCAGGTGTATTTGGAAGATCTGTTGTTAGCTGCATGTACATATATGATTGCTATCTCTTCTTTGTGTACTGATTCTTTTCTAATCACAGATTCCTTCTTTATCCCTGGAAATATTCCTTACTTTTAAATTTACTTTATCTGATATTAATATAGCCACTATGGCATTTTTAAAATTAGTGTTGGCATAGTGTATCTTTTCCCATCACTTAATTTTTGACATATGTATGTCTTTATATTTAAAGTGCATTTCCTGTAGACAGCATATAATTGGCTCATATTTTTATTATCCAATTTTCAATCTGTCTTTGAATTAGTGTGTTGAGATTATTTATATTCCATGTAATTTTTAGCACGATTTGATTTAGGCCTGACATTTGATTAGGCCTGACATTTCCTGCTTTCTCTTGGATTAAATATATTTTACTATTCTGTTTCAATTTACATATTGGCCTTTTTGCAATTTCTTTTTGAATTATATTTTAATCATTTCTCTAGGATTTCTGCGTGTGTGTGTGCATATACATGCATAAAGTTGGTGCAAAAGTAATTGCGGTTTTTGCCATTAAAAGTAATGGAAAAAAATGCAATTACTTTTTCACCAACCCGGTATATGGCTACAGTCTATTTAAGAGCTAGCCACTCTTAAGCAGAATTTTGCCACTTCAAGTAAAATATAGAAGCCATACAACCATATAGGTTTCTTTTCTCATTTATTTTATATTTTTAATAAGTTTGACATCTACTTACATTGAAAACGCCACCAAATCTTATACCTTTGATTTCAATATGAAAATATATGTTAAAGAATTTCAGAGAAAAATAGGCTTTTATACTTATTCATGTAAGTATAATGTTGCTCTTTCTTCAAACGTAAGGATTTCAGTTTCCCTTTGGTATAATTTTCCTTCATCCTGATGAACTTCCTTTAGCATTTCTTGTAAAACACATCTGCAGGTAACAGATTCTCTCATTTTCCCTTTTTCTGAGAATGTCTTCATTTCACCTTCAATTACAAAACATATTTTCGCCAGATATAAAACTCTGGGTTGACAGTTAATTTGCTTTCAGCACTTTAAAGATGTTGTCCCACCATCTTCCAGCCTTCATGATTTCTGATGGGAAATCCATAGGTGTTCAAATCATTGTTCCACATATATCATATGATGTTTTTCTTGACTGTTTTTAAGACTTTTACATTTATCTTGGTTTTCAGTAGTCTGGGCATGGTATTTTCTGAGTTATTCTGTTTTGGGTTCACCAAGGTTCTTGATTACGTTCATTTATGTTTTACTATACGTGAAATGCTTTCAGTGATTATTCCTTAAATTATTTTTTGCACTTTTCTCTCTCTAATGACCTGAATGAATGCTATACTTCTTTATAATGACTCAGAAGTTCCTGAAGTGTGTTCATTTTGTTCAATATTTTAATCTTCTTTGTCTTAGTGTTCCTCAGATTGGACACTATTTACTGACTTGTTTTCTAGGTCACTGGTTCTTTCCTCTGTCATCTCTAGTCTATTATTGAACCCAACTGGTAAAATTTGTATTTCAAATGTTGTGTTTTTCAGTTCTAAATTTTCCACTTTGTTCATTGTTATAGTTCCTATTTTTCTGCTGAGAACATTTATCTATCCACTCATTTTGAATGCATTTTCTTTTAATGTTTCTAATAATTCCAACATCTGGATTTTTCAAAGTTCACATCTGCTGAATGTATTCTCACTTGAGAATTGGTAACTTTTTTACTGGATTTAAGTATGTCCAGTTTAGAGCAATTCTTGGACATTTTGGTTATTATGTTGTTTATAAAATTGTCCTGTTGTACTTATCTGAATAATGTTTACATTTTGTTTTATCAGGTAATCATCCTGTTAGATTCAGCTCATAAATTCTGTCTTGCCTTCTATGGGTGGCAGTTCAAATCTTCTATGGGTGGAATATAATGTAATACTTTTCAGCCATTAAGAAGAACAAAATACTGATATATGCTACAATATGGATGGACCTAAAAATCATTATGCTAAGTGGAAGAAGCTAGATGTAAAATACTATGTATTGTATGATTCCATTCATATGAAATGTCCAGAAAAGGTAAATCTATAGAGACAAAAAGTAAATTAGTAGTTTTCTGGGAGTAGAGATAAGAATAGAAATTAACTGTAATCAGGAAATGGGATCTTATTGGGGTGAAGGAAATGTTCAAAACTAAACTGTAGTGATGGTTGCACGGCTAACTCAGTAAATTTCTCAAAAATCATTTAGTTTTAAATTTTAAACAGGTGAATTTTATAGTATGTAAATCATACCTCATTAAGTTTCTGAAATATTGGATTTTATTTTATTCCTCTAAGAATTAGCTCTTTTTATTTTTATCTGTCCATTGAAGGCATTATTCAAGGTTAACCCAAGACTTGTATGGGTGGTTATGATCTCACTTCAGTTCTCAAAGCCTTTACTTTGCTCATTATGGTCTATCCCATGCATGAGTAGCTCAGGGATTCAGCTGTGATTTATGCAGAATTAGGGGACCCCTTCAGTTTTCTTCCGTTTGTAATTCCTCCCACACTCTCCAGTCTTGTGGGGCTCATTGCCCTTATTTCTTTGACCAGAAAGTTGATGAGATTTCTATCCGAGTTTTAACCTTCAACATCACCACAGCACTATGTGACTTGGACCAAACCTTGGCACAAAGGAACACACACACACACACACGGAAAACTAACTACCATGCATGTTATTTCTTCCAATTTTGACTTGCGTTTATTATCTTCCTGTTTTATTAACTTTTTTTTTTTTTTTTTTGAGACGGAGTCTCGCTCTGTCGCCCAGGCTGGAGTGCAGTGGCCGGATCTCAGCTCACTGCAAGCTCCGCCTCCCGGGTTCACGCCATTCTCCGGCCTCAGCCTCCCGAGTAGCTGGGACTACAGGCGCCCGCCACCTCGCCCGGCTAGTTTTTTGTATTTCTTAATAGAGACGGGGTTTCACCGTGTTAGCCAGGATGGTCTCGATCTCCTGACCTCGTGATCCGCCCGTCTCGGCCTCCCAAAGTGCTGGGATTACAGGCTTGAGCCACCGCGCCCGGCCTTATTAACTTTTTTGGAGCCCTCAAGTAGATTTTTTGTGTGTGTTTTCCCATAGTTTTCAGTTACAGTCTACTGGAAAAATAGGCTGTAGTCACTTTACATTGCCATAGCAGGACTGCAACTATGACAGATACAGTTTTGAATCCTAGCTGTGCCACTCACTAGCTATATGACATAGAGTAAATCACCTAACTTCTCTGAGTCTATTTTATTTTCATCTATGAACTGGGATTTATAACTATGGCTTCCAGAAAAAGATTTTTGACTTGAAAAATGATAGAAAAATGATGAGCAAAGACAAGTCTCCTAGAGATAATCACATTATTATTTGCTACCGGAGAGGAAAGATGTCCTTTGCCTAAATGTATTTCTTTGTTTTTTGAGAAGTAACATTGGTCATATTGTGATGAAATTAGTTGTCTCCTCTGCTAGAATGGAAGTTCTATGAAGTCAGGAACTGTATTTTCCTCATTTATGGTTATATCTTCTACAATACTTTCCACACAATTGGCCCTCACTATTTGTTCAATCAATAAAGATTCCTATGAATTGTCAGTCCACTCAGCACCCTGCATTTACAATACCTTAAGCCTCTAACTCCTGTAACATTTACCTTCATCACACTCCACCTACCCACTACCATAGTGGACCTGTATTTCTTGCCATTCCTCAAAACTACTCTATATCAGAAATCCTTAACTCCAATATCCCACTCTCTGACCTCAATTCCTTATTCTTCTGCCTTTACTCTCACTACATGTCCTCTTGACCTAGAGAAACTCTTGTTCTTTTTCTCCCAGTCTTTTGGCAAAAGGCTTGTAGTTCTCTTGAGACCGTAAACCATCCTAGAGAAATTTCTCAGGTTGCTTCTCTCTATTTCCTTTGAGCTCCACTCATTGGCCCTTGGGGATACAACAGCATGTTTCTATAGTTATTTTATGCCAGGGATAGCTAAATGGTAAGAATTTTAGATAATCTTTTGATTACAGCTATGTTCAGTGTGCTACATAAGGTGCCAAGCTCTAAAATGCCATTTTGGTTTATTATTACATGGCAAACTACATATTTTCAAAAACTGGTTCTCATTATGGAAGATCTCTTATACCACACATATTCTCCATATTTTCATTTATACATTTAAATGATTTCCATTTACATGAAAAGCATAATCTAGTAATGATAGAGACCTTTTGCTTTTTTTTTTTTTTTAAAGGCATGGCAAAGAGATGTTTTTGAATAAGTAATTTTCATCCCATCATTAGGAACAAATGTTTTTATGAATCAATATAGTCTGTTTTTTTTTTTTTTTTTAATTCCGGGCTGGTGTTTGCAGAATAAATCCCTCATTAGTCTCTTACAATTCTTTAATCTCATTAACCTAGGGCACTGGTAGATTTGCAAGTGATTTGTATTATTTGGTATAAATTTACATTTCTTTCTACTTTCACGTGTTAATACAATTTTTACATGCCTTTTTAAAGAAATGGCCAAGTCTCTATGCTTAAGAGTAATATTTTTTAAATGATAACTTCGAGTCATGAATTGTAGTTAATGATAACTTTCATTTTTGGTGGCAGGGGCTTGGGGGCAGGATCGCTGGGGTGTAGAGAGGTAAATGAAGGGGAGAGAGGGAGTGAGGGAGTGAGGAAATATGCCTACCTCTTGGTAAAGCAAATGCTGGCCTTGTTTTACCTGTTTCATTCTACTCCTGAACTAAAAATTATTTACTCAGTTTCTCTTTCTTTCATCATCCTTAGCCTCCTAGAAAATGTTGAATTTTTTTTATCCTAGCCCTAGAATCTTTTGGTCTCTCTGGGAACAGATCGTAACATCATGTACTTGAGACACAAGCCACATATGTTTAATACATACTGGGAGACCCCCCAAAAGGCACCAGTTGGTGACTACTAAGATATCACATCCTCAGAATTCACATCATACACACACTGCCACACTGCCAATTTAGGCTGAAGTATGTAATCTGAAAACCATAAAATGGCAGAATTGAGAGCAAACAGGCAATATAATCCAACTCCTCAATTATATTACACATGGAGAAACTGAACACTCGAGAGGTTAATTAACGTGTCCAAGGTTACAGAGCTGTATCATAGTTTTGACACTCATTCTGTGACAAGAGAACATTTCGTAATGTGATATATTTGTTATGCTAACGTTGCTACTGCAGTCACACAATGATGCATTTTCCTCTTTCATTCTCATCTTATAAAATACAAAAATAATCACAAATATTTGTTCGTTGTCAGAACACCCACTCTCCTGTTTTATTTTAATTATTATTTATTTATTTATTTTTTATTATTATTATTTTTTGAGATGGAATCTTGCTCTGTCACCCAGGTTGGAGTGCAGTGGCACGATCTTGGCTCACTGCAACCTCCACCTCCCTGGTTCAAGCGCTTCTCCCACCTCAGCCTCCCAAGTAGCTGGGATTACAGGCACTTGCTACCACACCCAGTTCATTTTTGTATTTTTAGTAGAGATGGGGTTTCTCCATGTTGGTCAGGCTGGTCTCGAACTCCTGACCTCAAGTGATCCGCCTGCCTCAGCCTCCCAGAGTGCTGGGATTACAGGCATGAGCCACCGTGCCCGGCCCTGCTGTTTTAGGTCATAGGCATATAATTGCATCTCTTTGATATTTTGCTTCTCATAGCTGCAAAATGTAATTTCATTACATATCATTGATTCATTTATTCATCAAGGATTTGAAACTATGTTCTCAAGGCTGGGGCCAAGGGTGATATAGGAAGGGTGTTACAGACAAAGTAGGAGATGAATTCCTCACTGCCCCTGAAGAGCTTTGAAACTAATTACTGTAGGGGGCAAAACACGCAGCAAATGACTCAAGAACTATTACAAAGCTATATATCTGCGGGTGCAAAGGATTGTGCAAACTGATAGTGTGAATGCTGAAAAGAGGCTCCAGAATAATGGGGGGTCCTAAATTAAATGGGGTTGAGGCAATTTCATGGAAAAGGTGAGTTTTGAGCAAGATTATGATGAATTGAAAGGTTGTGGCATTAAAGAGTGAAGAGCCATCTCTGTGGGGGTAGTAAATGCATGGCACTGAGATGCTAAGTAGTGTATGGGGCAGAAAGGAAATTAGTTTTGGCTGTAACCTCATGTCAGGCACTAGACTAAGAGCTTTAAAAATTGTCTCATTTGGCCGGGCGTGGTGGCTCATGCCTGTAATCCTAGCACTTTAGGAGGCTGAAGCAGGCGGATCGCTTGAAGTCAGGAGATCGAAAACATCCTGGCTAACACGGTGAAACTCCATCTACACTAAAAGTACACAAAATTAGCCGGGCGTGGTGGTGGGCGCCTGTAGTCCCAGCTACTTGGGAGGCTGAGGCAGGAGAATAGCGTGAACCCGGGAGGCAGAGCTTGCAGTGAACTGAGATTGCGCCACTGCACTCCACCCTGGGCAACAGAGCAAGACTCCGTCTAAAAAAAAAAAAAAGTCTCATTTATCCCTCACAATTGTACTATCGGTGAATTTGTAATATATTCCCCCACTTTGTTTATAAGGAAACTGAGCCACTGATGAAATAAATAACATTACAGAAGTCTCACAGCCAGCAAAAGGTAGAGACTCAGACATGTACCTTCTATCTCTCTAGAACTTCCCGTTATAACCACTAAAGCTATAAGCATTCTCTATAGGCTTTTTTCTTTTTTTGAGATAGAGTCTTGCTCTGTCGCCCAGGCTGGAGTGCAGTGGGGCGATCTCGGCTCACTGCAACCTCCGCCTCCCTGGTTCAAGCAATTCTCCTGCTTCAGCCTCCCAAGTAGCTGGGATTACAGGCATGCACCATGCCCAGCTAATTTTTGTATTTTCAGTAGAGACAGGGTTTCACCATGTTACCCAGGCTGGTCTTGAATGCCTGGCCTCAAGTGATCTGACCGCCTTGGCCTCCCAAAGTGTTAGGATTACAGGTGTGAGCCCCTGCACCCGGCCTCTCTATGGGTTTTTAAACAAGAGAACATCATAAAAATAGTATTGGTAAAGAGATTATCGCAATAGATATATAAAGGAAAAGCATAAAAGAAAAGTCCATAATTATTAGATAGTTCACATGAAATAGTCACTATTAATTCTGTCACAATTAATAGTAAAGTGCATACCATTCCCCCACTGAATTTTTTTTAAAACCATACGTATGAATATTCTGATGTGAAAGGAGAAAGATTAAAACTTAATACCACCTGTTTCCTATTCCCAGCTGTGCTGAACAATGGGAACATTATACACAATGTCATTCTCTTCCCTGACATTCATCATTACCCTTTAAACAGATGAAGGAAGTCTGGAGTTTGATGAAATTTTACATGTATTTGTTTTACATATTTGTCTAATTTTAGTAGGACATAAAATCACAGGGAAAAATTAATTTTTCTTTTTATAGAGCTAGCAAAAATTATATCTAAGTCAAATATAACCTTTTGTAGCAGTTTTGTGACGAAAAATCAAAATAATTGTTCAGTTAGTTTCTGCCTCAAAAAGAATTACAAGCTTGAGTCAAAGAACACTTACTCTCTCTTTTTTTTTGTCTTTTAGAGATGAAGTTTTGCTCTTGTTGCCCAGGCTGGAGTGCAGTGGCGTGATCTCGGCTAACCGCAACCTCCGCTTCCCAGGTTTCAAGTGATTCTCCTGCCTCAGCCTCCCAAGTAGCTGCAATTACAGGTGTCTGCCACCACACCCAGCTAATTTTTTGTATTTTTAGTAGAGATGGGGTTTCACTATGTTGGCCAGGCTGTCTTGAACGCCTCACCTCAGACAATCCACCCTCCTCGGCCTCCCAAAGTGCTGGGATTACAGGCATGAGACACCACTCCTGGTTGAACACTTACTCTCCTAATATCACAAAGTTTCTTCCACTGCCGGTAGTTAGACACCTAGACTAAAAACATGAAAAATAAAATCTACAGTGACCATCACTGCCCAAGGCCACCAAACACATGTATGTTTTTTTTGTTTTTTTTTGTTTTTTTTTTTTTTTTTTGAGACGGAGTCTCACTGTGTCTCCCAGGCTGGAGTGCTGTGGCGCGATCTCGGCTCACTGCAAGCTCCGCCCCCCGGGTTCACGCCATTCTCCCGCCTCAGCCTCCCAAGTAGCTGGGACTACAGGCGCCCGCTACCGCGCCCGGCTAGTTTTTTTGTATTTTTAGTAGAGACGGGGTTTCACCATGTTAGCCAGGATAGTCTCGATCTCCTGACCTTGTGATCCACCCGCCTCGGCCTCCCAAAGTGCTGGGATTACAGGCTTGAGCCACCGCGCCCGGCCCCACATGTATGTTGAGTACCAGCAATGAACCAGGCACTGAGCTAGGGGCATTTGGTTTTATTGGTTTTATTCTTTCCACATAGATACCCAAGATAAGCTAGAATTAGTTTAAGAATAAAGAAATAGATATGTCAGAAAACTTATCTCTAGGATCTCAAGCACTAGGTGAACTCTGCTCATTTATTTGAAGTGACATGTAAACTACCACCAATTTTAAGTTATCCAAATTCATTTACGCATTTTAATCATCAGCTCTGTTTCCCTCCCCTGAGGGAGATCCACAGTAAACATAAACTTCGACCTGAGACCCAGCTGCCCCATTTGTCAAGTAAGCTGTGAAGGGTCTCGGAGATAACTAGTCTAACTCCTTTAGAGGGTTAGAGTAATTACCAAGAAACTGCAGAAGTCCCTTCTAGTTCCAACATTGTCTAATCTGTGGAATGTCATGGAGATTGTATTAATTCTCTCCCTCTGGTCATTCTTCTGGCTAATTTATAACCATCTTTGTTTACTTTTTACTAAAAATGCAACCTGCAACCTAGAACAAACTCCAAAAGAAAGAAATTTGAAGTTATTTTCGTTTAAGACAATACTCTTATTACTCTTACCCCCAAAGAACTTATAACACAGAGCATCAACAAAGTTAGAAAGAAAATAAGCATGCCATTTAATCGAATAAATGTCTAGCCTATTCTTAAAGCCAATCCAGGAAGGAAATTCCTATATTCTCCTGGGTAATCTTGAGAAGCTGATGAAATAGTGTCAAATACCTTCATTCTTACTTGAAATTGACTAAACTATGGCTCCTTGAAAATGTTACCTGTCTTTATATCCCTACAATACATCATGCTATGCCATGTCCACAGTGAGTTAGTTCTTTATATCAAATTTTAGATGTTCATCAATAGTGATATTCAGCATAAAGCTCTGGTGACCTGAGAAACTCAGAGCTCTTGCAATAAAACTTGAAAAGCGTTTCTATTGTTTTGCATGTACTGGAAGGGGCTGATCTAGTTCATTTTTATTCTTGTCAACACATAGCTTCTCAAAAGTATTCTTAGCATATAGGATATAACCAAAACAGATTCAACAGTCATTTCAAATTCTAGCAAAAGCAGAAAACAATTTTAAGCCATTTATTTTCCAAGGTTTGCCTAGTTTAGGGAATTGGAGTATCAAAGCAATGAGATCATTGTCCAGTTTTCCACCTCTTTCAACTGAAATTGAATCTGAGACTTTAGAAGTGTTTTAAATCTATGACACAAATTTACATATTCTATAAATGCAATAGTAGATTCATATAAATTTAAAATGTAATGAAATTTGTAAATTCTGTATAAACGTATGTATATACCTATTCAGTGATACACATGTAAATTACATATACTACTATGTTTATAAATATACATACAGATAATCAGAGAAAAGGCTCTTAGATTAGGTTTCGTTTGTTTTGGGTTTTTTTGATTGGTTTGTTTGGAGAAGGAGTCTCACTCTGTCACCCAGACTGTAGTGCAGTGGCGCGATCTTCGCTCACTGCAACCTCTACCTCCTGGGTTCAAGTGATTCTCTTGCCTCAGCCTCCTGAGTAGCTGAGATTACAGGCACGTGCCACCACGCCCAGTTAATTTTTGTATTTTTAGTAGAGACAGGGTTTCACCATGTTGGCTGGGCTGCTCTTGAACTCCTGACCTCAGGTGATCTGCCCATCTCGGCCTCCCAAAGTGCTAGCATTACAGAAGTGAGCCACCACACTCGGCCTAGACTAGTTTTTAAAATATATGTCTGTTGTTCCAAAATATTAGTAAAACCTTAGTGGTTTGATATTTCTTTTCCCTTCTTTTAACCTTTAAATATTATAGGAAATTGTACCGATAATAGCACTGATTTCTAGAAAATAGTTGATAACTATCAGAATATCCATTTACATCGAATTTTCATTCTACATAACAAATATCTACCAGCCATTGACTCAGATCCAGCCCATATAAAACTAGTCTGTATTTTAGTTGATCTAACATTTAAAAATCAAGAGATATCACTTTTTAAAAATCCAGCTTTCTGATTTCTCTTGGAAAATCAAAAGATCTGGCAACAGCAGCCCAACATTCCAGCGTGACCACAGTCAGTCAGTAGGAACTGTGTAGCTGCCACTCCCTTGAAACAGTGCTGTGCTCTTCAGGATGTGTCAGCCGAATAGGCCATCTCAATTATTTGTTGCATGTTTGATCCCTATACTCATCTGAGTTAGCAACCCCTGATTGGGCCAACCTTTTCACACTATAAAGGTGGACTAACTCAGAAGTTAAGTGACTTTTCTAAAGTCATTTAAGGGGAGAACAAGATGGGTAGATACAGTCCTTGCCCTCAAAGAGTTCATAGTCTGCATCAGGGAAACACACATATTCATAATAAAGTACAGAATATGATAACAGAGCCATGTAAAGAATGCACAGGAAGTTGCAAGAAGGGATCACATCTTGGTGGGAACATCAAAAATGGCTTCATGAAGGAAGTATCATTTCACAAAGCAGGACATATCAGAAACCAGTTTGTCAGGTTTCTCAGCAAAACTCTAGCTCTGATACTTGCCAGCTTTCTCACTGAGGCTAAGTTATCTAAAGATTCAGAGCCTCAGCTTTCTCATACATAAAATGGAGATAATTTAGAATCATTGAATAAAATGTTCATGAGAATTAAATGAGAAAATAGAGGTAATAGACCTTGCACATAGTAAGCAACTAGCAAAATATTCTTATTACTTTTACATGGAGAAAATAGGGTATTTATAGAGGGAAAAGGAAGAGGAGATTCTACCCAGCAGAATGAGCATCTAGTTGGGAAAGTACAGGGAAGGGTCAGAGAACAGCAAGTACAAAACAGGTGAATTATAAATAAAAATGGCAGCCATGTAAGTGGCACATTCTTCAGGTCCTTCTAGCACACAGCAGCTTGAATCACTCCCCAGTGACACATTAACCAGGAATAAGCACCCTGAAGACAACAGAATCACACGATTCCATGCAGGCCCTGACCTGCCTCCCGCCTCTTCCCTCCCTTCATCCTGCTCCTTCCTAAAGCTACCTGGGCCACTGGGGCTCTGCAGAAAAGGGGACATAGTATACATACAGGACAGAGGCCACTGACTAAAATCAGGGTCCTCCCCAAAACTGGGGAAATGGGGTAGTGTGTCGGGGGGGTGTATCCTCTCCTAGGGACAGCCTTTGAGGACACAAAGAGAAAGTAAAAGCCATGCCATCCAACTGACACACCACCTTCTACCCTGACACCTGGATGACTGGGGCCCCCACCCTCCCCAGCCGCACTTGTATAGACACACTTGCACACTCCTGGCCCACAAGTGTGCAAGCCCCCATACACACATTCTCACCAAAACAGGTGCTGCCAATAATTGAAAACCTAATTTATTCCCACCACAGAAACGCTTTCCTGGATTCTTCAATGGTGAATTTGTGATTCCTGGAGTGAAGTGCAAATTCTTGATGGTTTCTCTTGCACAACCAGCTCTTCTCTAAATAACAGGGTTAGGTAACCCTTACATTCCACTGTTGGGATTCAGAAAACAGTACCCTAAAGTGAAGGCCTCAGAAGTAGCCTCAGAAGTGAAGTTCCTCTTTGACATTCTGTCCTCTTGTCTCCTGCCCCTCATTCCTCCCTAAGGCAAGCCATAGAAATGAAAATTCCTCTTTCCCAAGACTGGCCATAGAAACCAGAACCTGTTTTCCTTCTAGGCTAGCCACAGAAACTAGAATCCCTCCTCCTCAAGGCACTCCGGAGAAATCAGTACCCTTTTTCTCTAAAGCCAATCATAAATCCTAAAAACGTTACTCTAATTTCCCCCCATTTTTCTGTGTAAGAAAGAAGTGGACATAAGGAAATTAAGATCCTAATTCTGCAAAGGTCTATCTCATACACGGGAAGAAGAAATGCTAGAACAGAGAGGCCAAGAGGAATCTGAACAGACATGCCTTGCTAGGTTTCCCCCACTCAGTCTTTTTCTATTAGCTCATGCCCTTTTTATGTCATCACAGTTTTATATGGCTGCCCTTGCTTCATTGAACCTAAGCATAGAAATAGACAGTTTTCTCTGCATCTTTGGGTCTTTATTCTGAAGGCGTCTGTGTCATGTAAGAGTATGACCAAATAAGTTAGATGCGGTTTGCTCTTATTAACCTGTCTTTTGTTATGGAGGTGGTGTGCATGACCTTTATAGTGGGGAGGAAAGGAATCACCCCCTTCTTACCCCCGGACCACTAAACAAGGATTTCAAGAACACACACACACACACACACACACACATATTCATTTCTGATAAACACACTAATAGATCCAACCAACACAAATGGATGCCAACATGGCACCTCACCCAACACAGACAAAATCTGTAAATGGAGAACTGAAAGTAATCTCACCATAGAACAATTTAATTTTTTCTCAAGTTTTACAACAGCGAATCCCATAAAAGACTACACTATGATTGTACATACTGCAAAACACACTTTATTTTGAATAATATACTTCCTAAGTGTTAGACTAAGACTTCACAATATTTGTTTGATATGACCATACATTCTTTTACCTTAGTTGATTCACCATTTTTTCACATGCACCTAGGCATCCATTTTGTTTCACTATTGTTACTAAGCAGAAATTACTTCAAAAAGTCAAATTGGTTGGTCATTTCAGTCAAAAGTTACTATTTGTATGTCTATCCCGTTTTCTTCAAGCAATTATACACCACTTTTAATCTGTAGATATAAAAATAATATCACTTATACAACAAATATTTATTGAAAGACTAGTTTCTATTTCACTAAACAAATAGCTCATGAGTATCTACCACGTGCAAAGCACTGTGGTGACACTAGGGATACAGTGGTGAAGAAGACAAACATCATCCCTGAAATAGTTGGGGTAGGGAAACTGCTGTAGGAAACAAATGTAAGTTGTGCATTTCTTTATGTAACAGTACCAGTGGGTCAACAGGTTGGCATGTCAGTAGTCCTTCACATTATAGTCAATCAGGGACATAAGCTGACAGAGGCTCAGGCTTTTTTTAACATATGGTTTCCAAAGTCACTCTCAGGCTTATCTCCATTCTAGCTAGCAGGAAAAGGAAAAGATAATGGAAGAGGTCACTTCCACGTGAGGGACATTGGAAGTGGACATTTAGTGGAAGACTAAACAGCTGAGATCTGAGGTGGCGCACATCACTTTCAATCATATTCATTTGGCTAGAAATTCAATTCATTTGTCTAAGAAATGTAATTCTTCTTAGTGTTAAACTGCAGTGGTTCAAGAAATTTAATTCTTGACTGGATAGCCACTCGAAACTGTGGAAACTGGGCAGCTAGCTACCTCTACCCACAATCCTTGTCCTCATGTAGCTTAGACTCTAGTGAAGGAGGCAGGTAATAACACAGGTATATTAAAGATGTATTGTTAAAAAATTGTGAGGAACATAAGAAAGAGCAACACAATGGAGTATGAGCATGTAAGATAGGAGGAGCTGACCAAGTCAAGGAAGTCATAAACGCCTTTCTTAAGAAAAATAAGCTAAGATTTGAATGGTGTGTGTGAGTTAGCTAGGGAAAATGAGATAAGTACTTTCCAAGCCAAGAAGAAAGCATGGTCAAAGGCCCTGTGGCAGGAAGATGCTTAGAGAGAACAGGGATTAAAGGAAAGCTAGATGAGTACAAGATGCTGAGGCAAGCTCAGAGTGAGATGAGACTGGAGGGTGTGAGTAAAGGTAGATCATTCAATGCTTTGTTAAGACTTTGAACTTCCCCCATGATTGGTGGCAAAGAGAATTACACGTTCATATGTGTATTTTGAAATGACTTGCACTGTGCAAAATGGACTGGGGGCAAAAGCAGATGCAGGAAGATGACTTATTAGGTTTTGAAGTTGTCTAGGTAAGAGCTAATAGATTGTACTAGACTAATGGTGGAATAGCCAGAGAGAAACAAAAGTGAGAGATATTTAGGATAAATTGAGAGAGTTACTGATGAATTGAATATGGCAAGGAAAAGAGAGGAAAGAAGTGTCAGAGATGATTTAGGCTTGCCTGCCAGGAATAGATAGTGGTGCTATGGGTAGAGACCATTGTTTGGAGAGGTAAATTATGATTTTACTTTTGAACATAGTAAGTTTGAGGTACCTTCAGGACAAGAAGATATATCATGCAGGCAGTTCATTCTAAAAGCCCGGAGCTGGAGGAACAACTTGTGCTAGAGATCCAATTTTGAAAGTAATCTGAGTAAGGTGGTATTTCAAGTGTTAGACATGGATAAGATCTCCTAAGGAAAGAGCACAGATTGAGACGCGATATCCTAAAACTGGCTAGGATAAGATTAACCTGTAAACAAGAGAGAGAGAAAGAAGGAAGCCAAAGACACAAGTGGAAAACTACATGAGACTTCTATCTAGAAAATTAAGACAATAGAGCATTTCAAGGAGTCAGTGTTCTAAACTACAGATTGCTGGCAATCGGGGTCAAAAAAGCCGGCATAGTTGCGTTTTTTTTTTTTTTTGCTGTTAGTCATACAATGTCATTTCTAAATGTTACGTTAAATTCCCTTTTGCATTTTGTTGGCTTTATAACAGTAAAACTTTTAGTAGGGAAATTCCTTCATTCATCCTTCAACTTATTTAAAGAACATAATTCTATTTAAAGTACAGGAAAAGAAGGTGGGGGCCAAGAGATAATAAAAAATTACTGCAAATTCCTCCATGTACACTTGAACATTGGTTCCTATATCCAAATTTGCTATAGGAACACAAAACTTAAGAAATTGTATTCTTAATGCAGCTCTTTGGGAGCATTTTCTCTTTTCCTATTCTGTAGTTGTGATTGCCTCTTCTTAAAATCACATGGTGGCATGTTAGAAAAAGTAAAAACTGCTGTGCACATTATAATAATCACCAATTAATGCTAACACAAGTTTTGTGACTGGATAATGTTCTCCCTTCTCTTCCCTTTACACAGAATGAGATAACGACATCAGTTTAAAAACAGTATCTAGACCGGGCGCGGTGGCTCACGCCTGTAATCCCTGCACTTTGGGAGGCCGAGGCGGGCGGATCACGAGGTGAGGAGATCGAGACCATCCTGGCTAACATGGTGAAACCCCGTTTCTACTAAAAATACAAAAAAATTAGCCGGGTGTATTGGCAGGCGCCTGTAGTCCCAGCTACTCGGGAGGCTGAGGCAGGAGAATGGCGTGAACCCGGGAGGCGGAGCTTGCAGTGAGCCGTGATCTCGCCACTGCACTCCAGCCTGAGCGACAGAGCAAGACTCCGTCGCAAAAAAAAAAAAAAGGAAAAAAGAACCGTATCTATTTGCAGAGTCAGTCTGATTTCCAGTTATGCCATTGCATTCCAAAAGAAAAAAAGAACAAAGAAACAACTGCTATCAAATGGCTCCAGGTTCTGCTTTTGTTGTTAAGAAAATTTAAAGTAACAATGATAATCATAATAATTAAAAATTCAGGTTCTGTCAACAACTCACACTTCACTCCTCTTGCTATGGAGGCTGTCGGTTTTAGCAAATGTAACCCTAGGTCCCCAGACCTTCTCAATCATAGAGAGTAATTAAGGGCCAATATTACATTTCAAGCAGTATTGGGCTCAAATTTTCCATTTGATTTTCATTTCAATTTCAAATATTATTTACTGAGCATCTATTATGTGTCAGGCACTCTTCTATGTGGTAACAATACAGCAACGAAAAAAACAGACACAAGTCCTGGTTTTGGTGAAGCTTATCTTTTGCTTTATTTTGATTTTGTGAGGCTAACTTTACCAACACCACTTTCTGACTTTGCTCATATGAGATCTGGAGAATTGGAATGAAAAAATAATCTTCAAGGATATTTCCCTTTCCTTTTTCCTTTATTGCTCCTGCTGCTAGGAAATATATTTGAAGTCCCTTAGGAATCAAGGAAGAAAATTATTTGTGTGGCCTGGCTCTCTCCATCACTTTTATCCTTCCTCTATATTTTAAATCAGTAGACTTATCTTTGAATTTCCTACCATGACAAGGTGAATTTCTCTACCACCCAAAGGGTTTTGCTTTGGTTTTTGTTTTCAGTGGGAGAAGAAAAGCAGGCTTCATCTCCCCTTCTGTATTTGAAGGTTCTTCAGCCTAGTAGTCTCCAAATTTTCTTCAGTCTTTCCTAAGCCTGTGGTAGCAAGTCCTCCAGCAGATGGGACTCCTGACAACCTGTCTTGACATCCCAACACTCCCAAAGGAAACCATTTGCTCCACTGTTTAAAATAGAATAACAGACAGGGTGGCGAGCAACCAAGTCTGAGGACTCTCCCCCAGGATTATGAGCTGTCCTATCCCCTCCTCTTCAACTTCTCGTTGTAACCAATAAAGGGCATTCCTGCCATAATAAATAAATAAATAATAACAACTATTCAGAATAAGAAAAATCCCCTCCCACTTTTGGAAGTCTTCATGGTATTCTCACCTCCAAATAGCTACTATGGGGTGATAAGAGAGAACACAAAACCAAAAAGGAATAGGGGGGAACGTATTTTCCTCTCTGCCAAGAAAACAACACAATTGTGATATTAAAGGGCATACGTATTTTAAAAACTTTTTAAATTAATGTCAAATTGCTTTCCAAAGTTGTATCAAATGATACTTCCACTAACAATGTGTGAATGACAATATATTAATTGTCTGTCTTTGCCAACTTGACTGGCTAAAAAAAATAGCTATGTCATTCTATTTTGCTTTTTAAAAAATATTATTTCTAATGAAATAGAACATGTTTATGTTTTCTCACCCTTTGTATTTTTTGTTTTGTGAATTGTGAGTGTGTGTCCTCTTGTCTAATTTCTGTTATCACTTCACTTCTCACCCACTGGCAGACACCCAAGGTGCCTCCCGCAGCATTCCACTCAAACTGCTCTCCACAACCTCCTTGTTACTAAATCCAAAGCACATTCTTCAGTGCTATCTTACTCAACCTCTCAGCAACTTTGATGCAGTTAAACACTTCCTCCTCCTTGAACACTATCTACATTTAGCTTCCACGGCACACTGCCCCTCTGGCTTTTCTCTTACCTACCTCTCTGACCATTCCTTCACATCTTTAAGGACTTTTCATTCTCTGTACATTCCTTAAAAGACAGAGTTCTATCTCAGGGTTCTGTCCTAACTAAGCATTCTGTCTTTTCTTACAGTACTCACTGTCTCTGGATATCCTCATGTCATAGGTTACTATTTATTTATATACTGTTTATTTTATTTATTTACTCTTCATTTATGTGCTATTCACTATTACTATTCCTTTCTCCTGAGTTCCTGGCCCATATAGCCAAATGCCTTCTGTAAATTTCCATTTTCAATCTTTTAGGCACCCATAACTCAACATTTCCAGAACATGATTAATTGTCTTACTTTCTAAAGCTATTCATCCTTCTTTTTGCCACCACCCCAGCTACATCCTATCAATCACCAAGTTCTGCTAATTCTTGCTTCTAACTATATTTCAAATGCATCCTCTGTTCTCCATTCCCACTGATGTCCCCCTTTTGCAAGCCACCATTATCTTTATCTTTTCTTTCTGGGTCATGGAAAAATCTTCTTAAATGGTCTGCTGGCCTCAGATTGGGTGCACTCCAATTCGTTCTCATACTAGTCTGTCATATTGGCTAAGGCCCAAATCTAATCATGATATTCCCTGCTTAGAGCATTTCAATGGCTTCCTTAAGAAAATCCAAAACTTTTCAGCATGGTTTGCAATGCTTACATGATCTGACTCCTCCCTTTATACCCTGCGCTTTAGTTACACTGAAATGTCTTAATTTCCCCCAAATATACCATGCTGTGTCTCAGTTCTAGGCCTTCATGTACATTGTTCACTATGAGGACTACTACTCATTTGCCTTTTCATCCTCCAGTTCCCTTCTATCTGTGTCTGGCTACCATCTACCTATTTTTTACATTTAAAATGTAGAGGCTACTTCCTTCAGGAAGCTTTTCCTGGCTTCCCAAGTATGGAGTAGGTGCTTCTCCTATGTGTTCTGATGGCAGCTTCATCTCACACACACACACACACACACACACACACACAAATGGTAATTACTCTATTTACTTATCTGCATCTCCCACTAGACTGCAAGCTCCACAAGGGCAGGAAATATGTTGTTGTAGCTTCCATTGTTACTATAGTGTAAACCTAGCAGGGGTCTAATAAATATTTTATAATATTTGTCAATTTTTCAATTGAGGTGTTCATCTTTTCTCATTGAATTACAAAAGCTCTTTATAGTTTTTAAATATTTCCTACCAAAGAAACTATGTTTCTCATGTTGTCCCAGCAAAGTATGCTTTTTACTAACTCCTTTGCTCTATGTGTGCTGTTCTCTCTGTTAGTAATGTACTCACTCTCTGTGCGTAATGTACTCACTCTCTGTGCATGTTTTACTACCCACTCAAATGGCATTTTCTCCATGAGGCTTAGTTAACTTCTTAGGAAATCATTATTCACTCTTGCCTATATACTCCCATAGCACCTTGTACATCTGTCAACTTCAAGACCCAGTGTTTTTATTTCCAGAACAATTATGGGTTTTTTTTCTTTTGAGACAGGGTCTCAGTCTGTAGCCCAGGCTGGGGTGCAGTGGTGCAATCTTAGCTTGCAGCAACCTGCCACTCCTGGGCTCAAGTGATCCTCTCACCACAGCCTCCTGAGTAGCTGGGACTACTGGAATGCACCACCATGCCCAGCTAATTTTCCTTATTTTTGGTAGAGATGGGGTTTCACCATGTTGCCCAGGCTGGTCTCAAACTCCTGGGCTCAAGTGATCTGTCTGTCTCAGGCTTCTCAAAGTGCTGGGATTACAGGTGTGAGCCACCACTCCCAGTTATAAGTATAATTTTTTTTTTTATTTTGCATGACTTTCTCCTCCATTAGACTATAAGCTCCGTTAAAGCCAAGAATTTTCTTATTTTTATTCTGTACTTGCTATATCTATCACTATGCCTGGAACATAGTAGTACCTTTAGAATATTTTGTTAAGTGTGTTAGTTTGGGGCCACAACCATACAATGTTTAATAGTAAAAATAAAAGGGCAAAATCTTTACTGTGAATAATCATAAATTCAGAACTTCAGGAAAGTCGTGCTTGAATATTTACTCCATGAAAAATAGTAAACTGGAAAGTCATACTTGGCAACTAGAGAAAGTTAAAGAAAGATTTAAGTATGCATACTCTCCGTAATTGTGTGTTAAATATTCAGATAAAAGAAAAAAGTGTCACATGTTAAAGACTATAGTGAACTGATAAGTCACGTACATTAACTGTAAACCCATGTTGCAGGTTAAGAAAACAGAATGTTAACTGTAGCTCTCTAGTAACTTCTACAGCTTACTACTTTTAACCTCTGCAGTTTTGACCAAAGGGGAAAACTAACTGACAAATATTTATCCTTAGTTAGTAAATTGTCTATAGGCAAATAATTGAGATTTAAATTATTCTGCTAATTACTTTTAAAAGCTCTAATTGTCCTTGTTTAAGATTGTTTTTGCATTCATTTTGGGTTCTTTTTAGAATCACCTCTAGGTTCTTACATTTCTACATTTCTAATTAGACTTTACTTTTCAAAATCTGCCACTTCTAATGGACTTTAGAAAGTTTTTCTTACGTAGTTCTTAAGGAAAAGATTCTACTTTCTCGCACTAGGGTTTTTTTGTTTGTTTGTTCGTTTGTTTGTTTTTTTCTGCTTAATTAAAGCCAGAGAGCATTGGAACCTCACATTTTGGGATCAGACCAGAGAGCTAGAAAGAACCAGTTACGATCAAGCTTATTTCACTGGCTTATATTTCATTTGAAAAAACCAAGGCCCAGGGATGCTGAGTGTCTTCATCAAGGTCAAACATCAAGTAGCACAACCAGGGTTGGAACCAAATTTCCTACCTCACATTTTCTATTAAATAACAGTGTCTTTTCAAAAGTTTGACAGGCCATTTAGCCGTGATTCAGTAATTCCAGTAAAAACTGATTCATGATTCAACAAATATATATTAAGGCCAGGCACAGTGGCTCATGCCTATAATAACAACACGTTGGGAGGCCAAGGCAGGAGGATCACTTGAGGTCAGGAGTTCGAGACCAGCTTGTGCAACATGGTGAACCCTCATCTCTACAAAAACACCAAAAAAATCAACCAGGTGTGGTGGTACGTGCCCGTAGTCCTAGCTACTTGGGAGGCTTAGGCACAAGAATCACTTGAACCCAGTAGCCGGAGGTTGCAGTGAGCCAAGTTCGCATCACTGCACTCCAGCCTGGGCAACATGGCGAAACTCTGTCAAACACACACACACACACACAAACAAATATATATTGAATGTTTACAATTTGCCAGGTACTGTGTTAGGCAAGGGTATTAATTCTTTTAAACTTTGCAACTGCTCTTTGATGTATGCACAGATGATGCATTGGGTAAATAAGAGAGATAAAGTCCCTGGCCTAATAGTCTGATGGAGTTTCAGATCTATTTCTTCCCTCCCTCATCTCATCTCTATCTCCCACTTTTACCAGCCTCTCTCTTTACTAGCACACTCTGTTCTCTCCACAGAAGGAGGAATGGCTAATCTCATTGGTCAAATTCAACCATTCACTGAGCCATGTTATTCTAGCAGCTGAGATCCCCTTGCCTCCAAAAGCAGGAAAGAGCCTCTGTTTTGTCTCTTCCACTGCCTGCCTTACCCATGAGTAAGAAAGGCAGTGCCATCTCCATTTTTATACACCACTGTGTCAGCAGACTCTATTCTCTGTTTTCCTGCTCCTCACCCAGGTTGCTAAATTGGCCAGGTCAGCACCAAGATCTAGGTATCTTGAATCTAGGCAATGAAAGAGTACAAATGCTTATTTTGGCCTCAGGCCTAATCTGTGTCCTGTAACCATTTTCCCTGTACTTTGGGATTATTGGCCACTGCTCTTTATTCTTTGTGTGCATAGTTTATTGGTTAGAACCCATTAGGAGACTAAGTAAATGATGAGAATCTCTCCAAGCCAGCCTAACAAGAAACACAGACATCAAACTAATAACTTGAAAATATTCAACTATGCTTATATACCAAGTATATAGAAGACAAGTTCAGAATGTTACAAGGGCATATATATATATCAGAGAAGACTTCCCTGAGATAGTGTCATTTAAGCTAAGACCTAAAAGATAATTAGGATCTTAGGTAAGCAAAGGGAAACTGTGTAGGTGGTGGACAGAGCAGTCCAAGCAGAAGGACTATCATGTGTGAAAGCTCTGAGGCATAGACTAGCATGATACAGACCAGGAACTGAAAAGAGACCAAAGGGTCTGGATCAGAGAGTGGAGGAAGGTGCTTTATCATCCACTATAAAAATATAACAGACCACATGCAGTGGCTCACCCCTGTAATCCCAACACTTTGTGAAGTAAGGCAGGAGGATTGCTTGAGCCCAGGAGTTTGAGACCAGGTAGGGCAACATAGGGACACGCTGTCTCTACCAAAAAAAAAGTGGAAAATAATAGCAGGCATGGTGGTACAGCCCTGTAATACCAGCTACTCAGGAGTTTGAGGAAGGAGGGTCACTTGAACCTAGGAGATCGAGGCTGCAGTGAGTCTTCATTGCATTACTGCACTACAGCCTGGATGACTATATTAGTCCATTTTCACACTGCTATAAAGAAATGTCCAACACTGGGTAACTTCTTTTTTTTTTTTTTTTTTTTTTTTTTTTTTTGAGACGGAGTCTCGCTCTGCCGCCCAGGCTGGAGTGCAGTGGCCGGATCTCAGCTCACTCACTGGGTAACTTCTAAAGGAAAGAGGTTTAATTGACTCACAGTTCCACATGGCTGGGAAGGCCTCAGGAAACTCAAAATCATGGCAGAAGGCAAAGGAGAAGCAAGGACCTTCTTCACATGGTGGCAGGAGAGAGAAGTGAGAACACAGGAAAAACTGCCATTTATAAAACCATCAGATCTCTTGAGAATTCACTCAGTATCTGGAGAACAGCATGGGAAACTGCCCCCATAATCCAGTCACTTCCTTCTCTTGACACGTGGGGATTACAGGTCCCTCCCTTGACACATTGGGATTACAATTGGAGATAAGATTTGGATGGAGACATAGAGTCAAACCATATCAATGACAGAGCAAGAATCTGTCTCTGTCTATATACATACACAAACATGCATATATGTGTATGTTTGTGTATAGTGTCTGTAAAATACCCATACAGGACATATTGATTTCCTGATCACAAAGCTAGAATTAATAAAAGCTTTTTCATAGCTCCCTGTTTATCTAGCCTCTTCTTCAAACATGAGAATCAATGTCCAATTTATTTATGTCTCAAGATTTGTTTCTGCCAGCCACTAGTTTGTTTGTTTTTTTTTTAATTTTAGTTTGGTTTGTTTATTTCTTTGTTTTTCTTCAGCAAGGCAAATAGAAATATCAAAAATAATATACCCTCTTTCTCACTTATGAACCCTTGGGCACAATATCAACGTGCAATTTTCTTTTCTTTTTTTTTTTTTTTTTTTTTTTTTTTTTTGAGGCAGAGTTTCACTCTTGTTGCCTAGGCTGGAGAACAATGGCGTGATCTGGGTTCACTGCAACCTCCACCTCCCTGGCTCAAGTGATTCTCCTGCCTCAGCCTTCCAAGTAGCTGGGATTATAGGCATGTGCCGCCACATTCGGCTAATTTTGTATTTTTAGTAGAGATGGGGTTTCACCATGTTGGTCAGGCTGGTCTTCAACTCCTGACATCAGGTGATCCACCCACCTTAGCCTCCCAAAGTGCTGGGATTACAGGCTTGAGCCACCGCGCCCGGCACAATGCGCAATTCTTTAACCTAACAATATGCTCTTCTTAGAGGCCCCGTAACAGCCCACCAGTCTGACTGCATTGCCAACTCTTTATCCTTAAAGTGCTTGCTGAATTCAATTTTTATCAGTAGCTTCTGTTTCTTCAGGAGCCCCATTATCAGTCAGCTTCTGTTTATCTGAAACAACCTGCTTCATTTTTTTTTTAATTGCTGCAGCAAAAAACACACACACACACACACACACACACACACACATATTATGGTAGTATTTTAAATTAAGTCACAGCTCAGGCATCCACTTGTTTATCTGCACTGTTGGCCCCACACACCATTCCCTTTCTTTTAGAAGTTCAAATTTTTCACTTAAGATTCTTTTAATTCATCTTCAGTGTTCTAGATGGTTGAAAATGCTGGGAAAAGGGAAAATGGGTTTTTGTGTTTCATTCCCCACAGCAACAAAGCACAGATTCATAGAATTTATTGCTGAATGGGACCTTGGTGATCAGACCTCCTCTCATCCAAACCCCAATTCCCCCTGCTACTCCTCCATTCTTGCTCTCAGAAAATGATCTATTTTCTTAAAGTGCAATCCCCCTAAAATGTTCTCCCTGATCTACTCTTAACATACCATTTTTATTTCTATAGTTATTCTTTCTCCCGTCCTATAAATCTCAAAGGAATAGGCACCACTTCACTTTTTCTGCTGCTAAAACATCTCTGATTCTAAATTTTATTTATTTGTCTTCCATTAGTTGTTGATAGTAATGATGATGATCGTGATGAGGAAGGTTATAACTAATATTTATTAAGCATTTTCTATGTGCTCAGCGCCACCTATTTCATTCCCACAGTAACAATATAATATAAATGCTATTATTATCCCCATTTTACAAATGCAGAGACAGTGATCTTCATAAATATCTGCATTTTAGGTGATTTATACTTTCTTCTTTGTATTTTCTGTACTGTTTGGATAGTTTACAATGAACTATATACAACTTTTAAAATGAAACACAATAGATACCATAGAGCTTTTCTCATGGGAGGGGTGTGGGACCATCAGGGTAGTTTATATCCAATCTCTGATTTTTTCTCCACTGCAACAACGTAATAGTCCATTCCATCCATTAAAAAAAATATTTGAAGCTGGGCGCAGTGACTCACGCCTGTAATCCCAGCACTTTGGGAGGCCAAGGCGGGTGGATCATTTGAGGTCAGGAGTTCAAAACCAGCCTGGCCAACATGGAGAAACCCCGTCTCTACTAAAAACACAAACAATTAACCAGGCATTTTGGCAGGCACCTATAGTTCCTGCTACTTGGGAGGCTGAGGCAGGAGAATCGCTTGAACCCAGGAGGCAGAGGTTACAGTGAACCAAGATCACACCACTGCACTCTAGCTTCGGCGAAAGAGCAAGACTCTGTCTCAAAAATAATAATAATAACAAAACAAAATAAAAGTCGTTGTGAAAAAATTTGAGTGCCTACCATATGCAAGGCACTATGAAGGAAACAAAGCAACATTAGCAAGAGTTGAAAGTTAACTGTTTTAAAAATGAATGGTATCTATGCCATCAAGAGTTTAGAGGAACAGGAGTTCACTGTGACAAGAATGCACTAGGACTATAGCTCGGTCTTAAACGTGAGGGTCTCTCAGATACACAGGAAAAAACAACAGTTGAAAAACAGAAGGAAGAAAGGAAAACGGGAAGGAAGGAAGGAAGGGAGGGAGGGAAGGAAGGAAGGAAGGAAGGAAGGAAGGAAGGGAGGGAGGGAGGGAGGGAGGGAGGGAGGGAGGAAGGGACGGACAGAGGGAGGGAGGGAGGGAGGGAAAGAAAAGAGAAAGAAAGAAAGAAAGAAAGAAAGAAAGAAAGAAAGAAAGAAAGAAAGAAAGAAAGAAAGAAAGAAAGAGAAAAGAGGAAGAGAAAAGAAAAGAAAAGAAAAGAAAAAGCAAGGTATGTCTCTATTATGATCCCCATAATCCTTTCTAATCCCTTTCCTCTCTTACTGAGACAACGATAGCAAAAACTAATACTGGAGTATAGGTGTAAATAGGAGGATGTTTCAGCCCTGCCTTGATTATTTCTTCCATCCCTGGCTTTCCTGACAGTTTCTAAGTCATGAAAGTAAACCTTATGTTATTTCAAATTAAGCAAATTCCTATCTTACTTTCAAACTTGCTTTTATTCACCTGCTTTAGGTACAACTTCAAGCAGAAACTCTGAAAACATATATAGAAGAATATGTAACAAGAGATAAAAAAAATGGCATCTATCTCAATCTTTCCCTAAATAAACTGCAAATTTTACTTAGCACGACTGCAAGCACAGTGCTGGGCACATTAAAGACACATAATCACTTGTAAAATGATTGATCACTAACCTCTAGACCTTTAATTACCTTAGTTCCAACAGTTTACAATGAATTACCAACTCCCACAAGAGTAGGGTTTCACAAAACTAAAGCAATTCATCTCCGTTAAGATTTTGAGATTAAAAAAAAAAATTCTTTGAATTTAAGCTCTTTTCAGTAACAAAATAAATAAACTTCAAACTATACATAAAACCTATCAAGAAGCTCTGAACCTCACTATCTTGATTCTTTGATACATATCTTGACAAAATCTAGATCAATTTAATAGATCAGAACATAAAAGTTTATTCTCTTCTTTCATCAACTATATAAATTCTGTGGTGTTAGTTGCCACAGCAAAAACTGTCTCAGAAATCCTTAAAGTTAGAAGTTACTTCAATTCCATCATATGCAAAGGCGGAAAGGTGGCTTCACTCTTTCTTTGGTGTTGATCTTCCCTTTCATTTTTCTCTTCAAAACTGGGATTCTCTTCAATTTTGGAACTCTCAGTTCCTAAAGCAAGATTTCCTAGAATGTCAACATCTGACAGTATTTTTCACATTAGGCAAGCTTGTTTTCATCACAAAGATCATAATTACAGAAGAGATCACTAAAATCTATTTATAAGAAAATGCTTATAAGAATAAAAAGGCATACAATTGATCATTACAAGAGCTGTAAGCTTTGGATTCATTTTTAAGTCCCTACTCTAAATAGGTGCAAGTCTATAAAGGAAGGTGGCTATAGATTTATCATACTCATTTCTTTTTTCCTAAAATCTGTACTGAAGTGATCATATCAATTTCTTTATTGAAGAACTTTGAAGAAAAAAATTGCATCACAAAATTATAACTAATTTGGGCAAAAGCATTATTCCACTTTGGCAAATAATTAAAAAGCTCCATATAATGCTTTTCTAGGTTGCATAACTGAGATAATAAGTAGAGAAATGTAAAGTGAAATTTAAAAGCCTCAAGGAAGGGCCTTATCCAAAGAAAGTTCATCCACACAGTCTGAAATTATCCTTTTCTCATTCCCTGTAGGTTTAGGTATAAGGTCCGATGGGATTGTAGCAGTGTGGGCCTGAGAGGAGGATGAGGAATAAACACCAAGGCAGGCTGTGGGTACCTCATACTTGGCTCCAATTGGCCTCATTAGCTCCATTAGCTCACAGAGTAAATCTTTCCTATGGTACGTAGTAACAGGAAGTCCCAAGCAGGCAATACCTGAAGCCAGAAAGGGAGAAACATCATACTTTAAAGTAAGTGATTCATTCAGAGACCTCTTGAGCCAACAAATGTTGGGTCCAAGGAATAAAATATGTTGCTTTGTGGGAAGAGACTGGCAGGGACTAACTGTAGCCATGCAGAGTATCAGAGACTCAGGTTAATATAGTTTGGGTGGGAAGCAAAGACCCAAGATTAGTAAGAAATTGGAGTGCCTTGAGATAGTGGCTCAGTTTGCTGACCAGGGGAGATTGTAATTCAAACAGTATACCAGATGATGTTAGATATGCCTCCCAGAGCTTCACTTTTCCTCATGTGTAAAAAGGGAATAATAAATGTTCCTGTTTCATAGGGATTGGTGAGGGGATTTACCCATCAAAAAGTAGAGAGAGGCAAATAGCTATTTCTCTATTTGAATATGTGTGGTTATAAAAACAGTTATATAAGTGGGAAACAAGGATTTGAATGGAAAGAATATAAGAGCAATAAGTTTTTCAATGGCAATAAGAAGAGATAGGAATCACTGGTAACTAATAAGCAGAAGCAATGGGAATTGAACTCAGGATCCTATTCACATGATTCAGAAGTCCATTATTATGCATTCCTATTTATGTACGTCCATGTATCTACCATTTTATTTACTGAGTGCTTACTATGTGTCAGGCACTGTGCTAAGCACTTTACATGAAATATCTCATTTAATCTCACCAGTACTCTGTGAGTAAGGTACTGTAGTCATATCCATTTTACCAGTGAGATAACTAAGGCTAATTTAGGACAAACTAAAGTAAGGGAAGGAAACAGATCAAACTAACAGACTTAGATTCATTAATATTGAATGATATAGGTAGAAATAGCTTGCATGGAATATCTATTAGTTCCCTGAAAACCAAATAGATCGTGACATCAATTATGATTTGAATCTAGCTCAAGATAGCATCACAGTGGGATCATGCCAAGTATCATGGAATTCAGTGTAAACAGTGGCTGTTCAAAGGCAGCAAAGTGCCAAGAACTGCCAAAGAATGGACATTAGGCTGCTGACTTGAGAGAGGCAGCCTAGGAGACTGCCCCTCTATGGGCAGACTGGGAGGGAGGTCCTGTTATGAGTATCATGCTCCAGGAAGAGTTCTTGTTTTTCCTATGGATAACACAAGGTTAGGGCAGTATAAAAATATTGAAAAAAGAAGCCAATTTAAAGGCATTGAGCCTTTATGACATACCAAGCTCTTTTTTTTTTTTTTTTTTTTTTTTTTTTTTTTTTTTTTTTTTGAGGCGGAGTCTCGCTCTGTTGCCCCCAGGCTGGAGTGCAGTGGCGTGATCTCGGCTCACTGCAAGCTCCGCCTCCCGGGTTTATGCCATTCTCCTGCCTCAGCCTCCCGAGTAGCTGGGACTACAGGCGCCGCCACTACGCCCGGCTAATTTTTTGTATTTTTAGTAGAGACGGGGTTTCACTGTGTTAGCCAGGATGGTCTCGATCTCCTGACCTCGTGATCCGCCCATCTCGGCCTCCCAAAGTGCTGGGATTACAGGCTTGAGCCACCACGCCCGGCCCCAAGCTCTTTACTAGCTTTGAATATATTATCCCAGGCAATCTTCCCAATAATGACATATATTATGATTCCTATTTTATTAAAGAAGAAGCTAAAGATTCGAGAGAATAATCCCTATTCCAGGGTTACAGAACTAGAAAATGCCAGAGCCAGGACTCAAACATGGGGTCTGCGTAACTTCCCTCCTAATGTTGCCACAGAAACAGATGTTAAAAAAAAAAAAAAAAAAAAAGCATCTTAGAAGATATAACACTGAATACAAAAATAGACATTGCAAGGCTGTCATACCAAAATGGTATGAAGGAGGCATGAAATCTGAAGCTCATGCCCAAAGTGCAACAATAATAATAGTAGCAATAGTGATGATAATAGCAGCTGTATAAGTCCGTTCTTGCACTGCTATAAAGAAATACCTGAGACTGGTTAATTGATAAAGAAAAGAAGTTTAGTTGGCTTATGGTTCCACAGGCTGTACAGGAAACACAATGCTGGTATCTACTCAACTTCTGGGGAAGCCTGAGGAAACTTACAAACACTGTGGAAGGCAGAAGGGGAGTGAGTACTTCACATGGCCAGAGCAGGAGGAAGAGAGAGAGCTGGGAGGTGCCACACACTTTTAAGCCAACCAGATCTTGTGAGAACTCTATCACAAAAACAGCATCAAATGGATGGTGCTAATCCATTCATGAAGGAGCCACTGCCATGATCCAATCACCTGCCACCAGGCCCCGCCTCCAACACTGGACATTACAATTGGACACGACATTTGAATGAGGACACAGATTCAAACCATATAAGCAGTTAACATATATTGAACACTTTCTAGGTGCCAGACATCATTCAAACCATTATATATGTTTAACTCATTAACTTTTCAGAACAACTCTAGGAGATAGATACTACTATTGTCCCCATTTTACAGTTGAATAAACACATACAGAGAGGTTAAATACCTTACCCAAGCAGCAGAGCTAGTATAGGAAACTGGAATTCAAGACATGGTTCAAGAGCCGGGCGCGGTGGCTCAAGCCTGTAATCCCAGCACTTTGGGAGGCCGAGACGGGCGGATCACGAGGTCGGGAGATCGAGACCATCCTGGCTGACACGGTGAAACCCCGTCTCTACTAAAAAATACAAAAAACTAGCCAGGCGAGGTGGCGGGCGCCTGTAGTCCCAGCTACTCGGGAGGCTGAGGCAGGAGAATGGCATGAACCTGGGAGGCGGAGCTTGCAGTGAGCTGAGATCCGGCCACTGCACTCCAGCCTGGGCGGCAGAGCGACACCGCCCCAAAAAAAAAAAAAAAAAAAAAAAAAAAAGACATGGTTCAAGGACACTCCTAAAAAGATAATTCTAACTGTATGATTGTAAATTACACTGATACAGCAGAAAAAAAAAAAAAATACAAGTGAATACCTAAATAAGCTAGAGTAGCTGTCCAGGGTTATGGATGACATGAGAAAAGTATACTTCTTTAAGTCCTATTTTGTTTCTGTCCTTCCTGTCAAAGAGAATTATTTTCAAGCTGAAAAGGGTAAGAAACGACCATTGCTAAGAAGTAACTAAAGCCCAGGGTGGTTAAAGAGATTGTTTAAGAAAAAAATAAATAAACCAGCACTCTAATGTTTTCAATGGTTTTTGGTCTCCTGGGATGTATTAATTAAATACAAGAATGTATACAACTGATGAACCTATATTAGTGATCTTTGAGGAATTGTGGAGAATGATTGAAATCCTGGAAGATAGCTACAGACACATGCCTTGTTTTTCTGCTTTTTGAAGAAGGGAAAGAAGGAAGATTCCTCAATCAAATATAGGCAAAGAGCCTCCATTGTACTCTTGACCCTTTATAATTCATTCTCCTCACACAACAGACTCTGAATACTATAAATCAGACCACGAAACCCTGCTTCTTTCTACAACCCCAATTACACTTATAATATAGTTTACTATCTTTGCCATTGCTACTATGACCTTACCTGCCTCCCTCTTAAACTCCATTACGTATTATTGTCTCCCATTATTAACTATGCTCCAGTTATATTGATCTATTTTCTGTTCCTTGAACACTACAAGATTGTTCCTACCTCAGGAAATTTGCATTGCTGTTATCTTTGTCTGGATATTTGCCTACATGTTTGCAAACAAAATCCTTGTTAATCAGATCTCAGCTAAAATGTCATTACTTAATAGAGACCTTCTCTAACCTATCTAGTGTTTCTGACCATCTAGTGTTACTGCTTTGCCCCAACTCCAGACATTTCCTTATGTTATTGTTTTCAGAGCATTTACCGTCATCTGAAATTATCATACTTGTGTGTTTATTGTCTGACTCCTTCACTAGTACATAAGTTTTATATGAGAAAAGACCTTGATAGTCTTGTTCACTATTTTAACCCTAGTGCTTAGAATACTTCCTCACACACAGCAGGAACTAAATAACTCTTGGTTGAATAAATGATTAAATATTTGACTCATGATCAAGATTCTAGAATAGATTATTAAAAGAATTGTTCATGAGCACCTACAAATGTAAGTGATGATTAATGCAAACCAGTTTCATTTCCTTCAATGATATGGCTGATAGTATTGAAAATCAAAGAAATGTAATGTGAACACACACGCAGGCGTTTGACAAGGTTTTCTATGACAGCCATTCATTCAAGATGGAGAGACATTGACTGGAAACCATTTAAATAGATTTTTTAAGTGAATAAATGACCATAGCCAGACTGTTTTGATGTCCTGTTATAGCAGGAGTCTCTATATTATTTGGCTCATGCATACCTTTAAGAATATGATGAAAGCTATGGAGCTTTTTCCAGAAAAAAAAAAATGTATATATTTTGCAGAAAATTCATCAAGCTTCTATAGAATCTGAGATTCTATTCATGGATCCCAGGTTAAGATCCACTGTGCTAAAATATTTCCAATGGGAAATTTTATGGCTCTTTTATGTTCAATAATTTTCCCAATTCTCTAGATAAAGAAAGAGAAGACTGACTTGTCATGTTTGGAGATGGCAGAAGATGAGACAGCTATAAGATATATTAGAAATCATAACTAAAGTTTTCAAAAGAACATGAGGAGCTGTTTGCAATGAATAGTACCTAATAGGAGATTTAAATTAGGGTTTCAGTCAATAGTAAGTTTGACTTAAGGTAACATTGTGATGATGTCACCAAAAGCAACTAATTTGATGTTAGGCTGCAAGCACAGAACAAAGCATGTGACAGCACTATGCAGTGACTGCAGCATACTCTGAGTACATACAGTATTCTAGGTGCTACCCTTTCAGAAGTGTAGGGGTAAATATATTCATAAGCACTTCACAGGGATAGTAGAGAAACATGAAATCAAGTCTTGCAGCAACCATTGGTTGAAATGGAAATACTGAGCTGAGAGTAAAGAAGATTTTCGTGGAGAAGAAACCTTGTCAAACGTTAACTGGTTCTAAACATTTGAAAGGCTTTAAAGTGAAAAAAAAAAAAAAATTATTCGACGTGGTTATAAGTCATAAATCTAGGATCAAAGGTTATAAACACACATTTTACTTTAACGTCAAGAAGCACCTTCTAAATAATGAAAGCAGCCCAAAGATACAACGGACTGCCTTAAGCACTAGAGCGTCCATCTTCTCACTAATTCTGGTAAAGCCGAGGCTCCATAATCAATTGGCAGTGATCCTCTAGAGGAGACTCAAGCATCAGACAGGAGGCTGGAAACTAGATAACCGTGAAAGTTCCTTCCTACACCAAAACCAAGAGTCTCTGAGTCTAGGAACCAAACAAATTAGGTAATTGTAAAGAAAAGTGCTCCAAAGTCATCTATGTGAACTCCATACTCAACCTATTTAGAAGTCACTGAGAATCTTTTAGTCACTCAAGTTTAGTATATTATGGAAACCAATCATCTTTAAACCTATTCAAGATTTTAACTTCTTAAAATTTTTTATCCGTACCCAATATATTGGAAATGACCTTTTCATTTAAACATAAAAATATTCAGATATCTTCATATCACAAACAAAAGAATTGCATATGGTAACGTTGGAAACAAAATTAAGCAAAAAATATCTAGTTTTTCCCAAAAGGCATGGCTGCTGACAATTTGATAGGTTTGGAGAGAGGGGGAGTACTAAGACGAATTCAATCCTACCACAGCTGCAACAATTTTTGGCAGGTAAAGTTCTGATTCTAAATTGTGAAAATGCCTCATTTCTATTACAAGATCATCTAAATATGTCACCCAGCAACAGCAAGCAGATCCACTCAGTTGTGGACATTGCAGTGGTCTGGTACATTTACTATTACGAGGACAGAACTCGCACAAAATTGCTTTCTAAATGTCAAGGCATGCAAAACACTCACCATTTCTGTAAACAGAGTGAATCTTGAGAGGGAGAGAAGGAAGAAAGGAAAGACTAGATAGGATGCAAATAGAAGAAAGTAAGGAAGGAAGTAGAGGAAGGAGAGTGTAAGATGAATATGCATTGACTATCTATTAGTTCTATGCTTGGTGATTTCACATATATTATTAACTCTTCCCCACAAGTGAAGCAGAAATAATTGTCCTCAGTTTTAGAGACAAAGTAGCATGATTAAAGTAGTGAAGTAACTTGCCCAAGGTCCACAGTTAAATAACGGCTAAACATGGATCATCTCTCTGACTCCAAAGGCCATAATCTTTCCACTAACAGAACACTGCACCTACAATAAGTGTGGAGTTTAGGAATTTTTAGAAGGCCTAGTATTTAGTAATCTTCACTGACTTTCAAACATCTTCAGCATAGAAAGCCCTTGCCCCTCCTTACTTCTCCAGATTCACCTTTCATTACCCCACCCATCAAACTCTACTGGCCAGCCACATTGAATATCTTGTAGGTTCCCAAAATCCTCCAGGCCGTCTTAGCCTCTTTGCTTTGTGAATTCTTCTCTTTGATTTCTTTCTTCACTTGCTGCCCAGCTCTTGGTTTTTTTTTTTGTTTGTTTGTTTTTTTGTTGTTGTTGTTTTTTTTAAGATTAAGTCAAGCCCAACTAACCTCTCCAGAAAGTCTTCCTTGTCCACCTCAGATAGGTAGCTGCCTTGCCTCTGCTATTCCTTACTACCTTGAGTATATTTTGATCACATCCTCAAACAGGCTGTATTGTTTGCTCATCTCTCTCTCACCCACTTGACAACAACGTCTCCAAAACAAGAACTGGGACTCATTTTCGCATTGCATTTCTAACATCTAGAATAGTTGTTAGACTGTAGCAAGCACTTACAAATTCTGAAACAATGAATGAATGAACAAACAGCAAAAACAATGAAAACGAAATGAAAAAATGAGGTCTGTAAGTCCAATGTAGTAATAGGTAGACACATTACATGTGATCCTAAGTAAAGCTCAGAGATAAAGTTTTACAATATATCAGGGAACGCTCTGGTCAACCAGGACACCACATTTTCCCTTTGTTAAAAGAAGAGCCACATTTTTCAACTAGATTTGGACCTTTTCTAAGTTGTCCTTCTCCCTCACTACCAAAGTTGGTGCACTAAATAAGAAGGGGTCCATTCCCTTAAATATCAGCATCCACATCTAGGTTCTAAGCAATTTAGAAGCAGAGATCCTGGCAGCTGCATCCTTGGTCCATCTCTCCACTGAGAGAGACAGATGTAACTTTTTGTTTACACTCCAGAAATGAGCAGATGTTTGCTTGCTTTCCCTGATGTATATGCCCTCTGCTCCATGGCAGCCGTTGGATTGCCTTGTCTTGCTTCCAACTGTTTTCCTAGCTTCCTTTCCCTCTTGATCCAGAGACAAAAACAGAAAGAAACAAAGAAATAAGCCACATATATCATTTTTCAATTTTCTTGTGTGAAACCCTGTGACTGCTTCATTTCAATCAGAAGGAAATTAGTTCTTTGCTCTTTGAAGTGAGCTGAATCACTCATAATTTGAAAACAATGCAACTGTGGAGAGACAGAGTAGTGCCTACAAAGGAATGCATGTAAGATGACCTGGGTTCTTTCTAGTCCTAGCTGTACCACCAGCCAACTATGTGACCTTGGACAAGCCACTTAACCTCCCCAGGCTTTGGTTTCTTCATCTGTAAAATTAGGAGATTGAGCTATATGATCCTTAAAGTCTCTTTCACTCTTAAATTATGTTTTGGACACACAAGCATAGAAATAAAGTGATTTCACCATAGTACAGAACCCCACATTTTAAAGAATTACTGACTCACTCTAGGTCCAAATCTATAAGCCTATTCTCACTCTTCCATCCCTCTGTCTTTCTGGTTGAATGCATGTTTCTCTTCAACATGCGATTCGAATTCAAATATAATATTCTCAGTGTGATAAAAGGGCATTGCTGGAGCTTGTAGCCTTGGTACTCTGGTCTAAATGTCCCAGACTGGCATCTGAAGACCCTCATTTCCTCTGTACATGCCATTCTGCTGATCATATGGGACAGTCCACATTCAACATTCACCTGATCCCATGCTAACTTTCTAATTCACCTGACTCGGTTTTTGTTGTCAACATTAGGAGATTGTGCATTATGGCAAGAGAGTAGGGAATTGGAACTAAGGGTATTCGTAATATGTAAAATTCACAGTCTGAAAGAACTGATAGATTAAAGTTTACAGGAGATAATGAGTTACAAGTGAAAGATTCATGGTTACCAGGGATATCATAGAGAACTGTGGGCCAGAAAGTAGGAAGGCATGGAAATTAAAACCTGGAAAATATATATATACTAATGGCTAAGGAAATAAAATAGATAGTCCAAGTCTGAGCAAGCAGAAAAGAACCTGAAGTGGTCATATTCCAAATAACAAGATGGCTGGTAAAGCCCTTGGCTAGTGGTTAGGGCTCAAGGGATCCTCCAGAATCAAAAGCAGAGGACAACGTGAACAGGAGAATAGATGTGAGTTTTTGGCTATCAAATAAATCTTGATTCTGATCCAAGTAAATACTTGCTGCTAGGAAAAAAATCATTGAAGAGCACATGTGGCCAAGTAGAGGAGTGAAGCCATCTGACTAATCTGGGGAGTTAAAGGTAACTGTCAGTTTGGTCGAGCATGGTGGCTCATTCCTGTAATCCTAACAGTTTGGGAGGCTGAGACGGGGGAAACACTTGAGGCCAGGAGTTTGATACTAGCTTGGCCAACATGGTGAAACCCCGTCTCTACAAAAAATACAAAAATTAGCCGATTGTGGTGGTGCATGCCTGTAGTTCCTTGGGAGGCTGAAGCATAAGAATTGCTTGGGCCCGGGTGGCAGAGGTTGCAGTGAGCTGAGATCACACCACTGCCCTCCAGCCCAGGCAACAGAATGAGACTCTGTCCCCCTGGAAAAAAGAAGTTACTGACAGTTAAAGACTGAAACCAGCTGTCCACCTGGCTCAATAAAGGGTATGGCACCATGGTGTCAGAAGCCAGTCTCACAATACATGGAGCATCGTTTTTGTTTTTTTTTTTTTTTTTAAAAAGGACAATATGGCCACCCTTCCTGTTTAACCTTCAAAGGGTGATCCCATCAACAAGCAGAAAAGTAGGTACATGGGTCTCTAAAGCCCTATGATGGTCAGATTCCCTTCAGAGCCTCCTTATTTTTCATGGAGAAAAATCAGCCTGATCATAGCCTACTGAGGATAAGTGAGCCTGATTGGACATCAATGAAGAGCTGTCCAGGCAAGACAGCACTGAACCTAAGAGACAGCAGCAACTCCCAGTTCAGGATTGGTGGCCACTTGCCAAATTTGCACTGGCTTCCTACTTTTAGGTTTCTGTCATGCATTGTTACCTAATCTCAACCCTCTTTCCCAATAAGCCTCAACACAAAGTTCTGGACATCCACTACTAATTAGTAGATAAATATTAGCAAATGAGATTTAAGTATATTTTTCATCTAGGTTGCAACTAGTTGTTAGAGCAACTACAACCCCAGATATCTCGAGGCCTCGGTAAAATTTTCTGTGTTGATTTTACAGCCTCAATCCTCGATGCCTCTCCATAGTCCAAAAATACCACCTGGAGCCCTAGGATTATGAACGAAATCATTTCACCCCTGTAAGCCTGCCACACAGATTCACAGTGATTGATTGACACAGCCTACCCAACCATGCTTGCGCCTTGCATTTTGTTATTAACCCCTCATGACCCATAACGATGACCTCAAGGTAATGTAACACTCAGCCAGCACCACTGCCCCACTGACCCAGACACAGTAGATATAATCTTAGGTTTTAATTCTGCAGGACTATTCCACACACCATTTATAATATTTTACATTTTTCTAAAGTGATCCAATTTCCTGGAAAAAAAATCATTCTTGAAAAAGTTATTATCTTCTTGGTAATTCTTCGGGTAAAATAGTTCCAGAGGCTAGTTGCAATGGCACCTTTCCAATTGAATGTATAAATCAAAAGGTTTGCTTTACTTAAAAAGATTTCCTCTTATCAAAGAGAACTCTTCCTTTGAAGGTGAAGCTTCGCTTCTGGTCTTCCGGCCTGATTTACAACCAATGTAAACAGAATGGAATATACTCCCTTTCTCATTTGAGGATTCTAGTACAAATAAAAACAGCTTGTTAAATAAAGCAGCGATAGGGCCATTTTGCATGGTTGTGCTGAAGAAATCCATTAGTGATAAAATAGCTTTATGTTTTCTAACAAGTTTAAGGCATAGAAAGTCTCCATTTTTCCTACCTTTAATTTAGATGAAGCTTGATAATATTTGTCAGTTTAAAACTAAACATATATGATGCCTTTCTGAAGATCTATTTTTGGTTTAGTTTTAAACTGACAAGTATTATCAAGCTTATATATAAATAGAAGAACAATGATTAGGAATTATAATATTTGAAAGCCAGTTTTAAAGGGAAGTTATTTTATTAAGAAGTATTTATATCTATAAATGTATGCAGTTTTGATTTAGAGGGTAAAGTCTTTTGTTTCAAATAATCAGAATTAGTTTCATTTTGCTGCTTTGTTTTTACACTAAACCTTACTACTTCACAAATAGATCTGAGTGCTACAAAACTCCCTTTAAAAGTTAATGGTCCTTAAAAATTTAATGCAGTAATATGCTAAGTATGATTCAGATATTTTCTAAACAATTTTAGCAAACATTAACTGAAGCCCATTCAATTATATTAGAACCACTGGGAGCTTTGAGTGCTTTTTAAAAATTTCTGGAGTGACTGTAACAACAATCTTAAAAATAATGTCACCTTATAATCAGGAACTAGTATATTTTAAAAATGGAAAATATTTAAGAGACTAATAATTTTTGACATACAAATATTTGGAATACATCAGCTACATTGCTATTATACTAATACTGAAATAATTAAACTTAAAGGTAACACAGCTTAGAGTCTTCAAAGTTAAATGCCAGAATTCAACTTTATATTTTAGAAATAAAATAGAGCTGCCGGGTGCGGTGGCTCACGCCTGTAATCCCAGCACTTTGGGAGGCCAAGGTGGGTGGATCATGACGTCAGGAGATCGAGACCATCCTGGCTACCACGGTGAAACCCTGTCTCTACTAAAAATACAAAAAATAAGCCGGGCGTGGTGGCAGGCGCCTGTAGTCCCAGCTACTTGGGAGGCTGAGGCAGGAGAATGGCGTGAACCCGGGAGGTGGAGGTTGCAGTGAGCCGAGATTGCACCACTGCACTCCAGCCTGGGTGACACATCGAGACTCTGTCAAGAAAAGAAAAGGAAAGAAAAGAAAAGAAAAGAAAAGAAAAGAAAAGAAAAGAAAAGAGAAAGAGAAAGAGAATAGAGCTATGATTTTTCAGATTCAGATGTCTAGCAACCTCAGATATTCAAAGCAACCTAGAACCCCCAAATAAGGGAAATCACGAAAATAGCCAGGAGTTAATTAAAGGTGCATAGTTTATAGTTCTTGTGTTTATGGTATTTCACTGACCAGAGATAATGAGCCAAATTTCACACAAACCACCTCACCCCTCTCTCCTAGAAGGAATATCCGATGGATTAGCCTGGATAGCCAAATCCAGACCCATTAGCAACAAAACTGAGAAGAATAGGAAGAAAAGGAGAGAGATCAGAGAAAGAGAATGAAAGAGAGAGAAGCAGAGGGAAGGGAATCAATGTTATAAAATACAAGGATAGCAAGCAGCAGATGCCCTGATGTCAGTGATCAGAGACAGCAGAGCACAAGGAAGGAAACAAGAAGTATCTACTAGCTGCTGGTCTGGGGGCTTATAGCCAAAGAAGAAACTAAATCCTCCCTAACAATGGAGAGAATCACTGAGTTAGAGAGTCAGAAATTAAAAAAAAAAAAAAAAAAAAAAAAAAGAACGAAGCAATTAATCTAAAGTTAGTCACTTTAGGTTCACACAATATTCCAAACCCTAATAGTTTCCAAAGGTTTGCCATAACAGTAAAAGAATTGACAATTATAAAAACCTTGAATCAATCATATTCAAGAAAACCCTTTACCAAGGCAGTGAAGCTTAAAGTATATTTTAATATAATTTTCTCCATAAACAATCTTTTTTTATGCTTGAGGGATAAAGCTTCTGTTCTCTGAAAAAAAAAAAAAAAAGCACAAATTCAAGACACATAATACCCACATCATGTAAGACAACTTAAAAAATTATTCTACACAGAAAATTCCAAAATTGTAAAATACACTTTGAAGTAATGCTAATGGGTGAATATGGATGGCACTTTGGGGAAATATTGACTGACGCATTAGAGACAGTACACCACAGTAGTTAAGCCAGAGAGCCTATGACCAAATTCTAGTCCTACCACTTACTGATCTCTTCTTTGGTGACCTCATACTAAGTAATAGCTTGGGTACATTTCTTCAATGTTCTGTAGCTCAGTTTCCTCATCTGTAAAATGTAGATAACAAACGTTGCCTATCTCATAGGGTGGCTGAAGGAATAAAATGAGATAAGGCAGATAAAAGATCAATTAGCACAATGCCCAGGATATAGTAAACACTCCCTAAATGTTAGCAATTATTATCATTACACATTACTTAGACATGTCAAATAATCTGCCCACCTTTTGTCTCTCCTGATCCTAATCCCTGCCACACACTACCATCATACAAATTTTCTAAAAATTAACCTGCTAAAACTAAAGTTTGATGATTTCCCGTTGTGCAACAGCCAAGTCTACATTTCTTGTCTTGTAATTTAAGGTAGTTAAAGCCCTGTGACAATCTGGTTCCTTTCTCCCATAATTACTATTAATTATGTGTTAGTATCTTCATCCCCATTTTACAGACAAAGAAACTGAGGCTCATTCTGTTAAGAAAAATACTGCCTGTGGAACATTTCTACAGATTTACTTCTGGCTCAGCGACTTGTAATAAACCTTGAAGTTAAAGGTTGACAGTAACTATTTTGGTTCCCAGAATAATACCCCTTCGTCTCAGTTCACCATAACTTCAGGCCATGGAGATGAATCTGAAAAAAAAGGCCTAAAGAGTCCAGTGTTTCTATGTTTTCCAATACCTCTGTATTCTCAGTGGGAGATGGGGAAGAATTTTCAAATCCTTCATGATCAACTTCATGTTTCTAAATACTTAATTACATAAAGAAGGATGAGAATGATTTGAAGCAAATAAAATGCATAAAGAAGAGAGGAAATGGAAGGGGAGAACATATAAAAAACAAAAAGGAAAAGGAGGAAGGAGAAAGGGATAGACAAAGATGGTTCAATCACTGTTTTGTTGTTGTTGTTGTTTTGAGATAGGCTCTGGCTCTGTCACCCAGGCTAGAGTGCAGAGGCATGATCTCAGCTCACTGCAGCCTCTAACTCCTGGGCTCAGTTGATCCTCCTACCTCAGCCTCCTGAGTAGTGGGGACTACAGGCATGTGCCTCCAATGCCAGGCTAATTTTTGTATTTTTTTTTTTTTTTTTTAGAGACAGAGTTTCAGCATGTTTCCCAGGCTGATCTTGAACTCCTAAGCTCAAGTCAAGCGATCTGGCAGTCTTGGCCTCCCAAAGTATTAGGATTACAGGCGTGAGCCATGGCGCCCAGCCAATCACTGTTGGTATACATTATCTTTTGTTTTCTGAGAAGAAATAGGCAAAATGGCTACAAAATGTGTACCCTTAACAATGTCTTTCACAAGAGGGCACTAGTACATAGGATTATGATATGAATATGAGTGAATGTACCTAAGGGCAACGAAAAGAAGGTAACCCTGTGTTTGGCACTTGCTATGGAGCCATTCTCTTTATGCATTTCACATCCTCTACACCCCAGAGTATGCTCTGAAGCACTTGGAGAGTAAAAAGCCTTGTCTGTCATTACATCAACATGAACACGAGGCCTTTTTAGCTCCAAATAGAAAATGAAACAAACAAAACACACATAAATACTGCAATGCCCAAGAGAGCCAGGCACTATAAACTATCAGTTAAATAGCTGATATTTTGGAAGTCTTACACATTTCTTTCTTATACTTCTATTTTTATATTAGGCAACAGTTTCACTGTCACCCAACAAAACCCACAAAAATTGTATTCATTGCTAGATCCTTTCTTAGCATTGTAACACAACTCAATTCAATAGTTCTGTAAAAAAAAAAAAAAATTATAATAACTGTGGTTGTTTTCTTAACTGCTTATTCCCCAGATGGGAAGGCCACTTGGAGAGGTCATCAGTCAGGTTAGAGTGAGATTCTAAGTTGGAACTCAACATTGGTGAGAAAAAAAACACTGAACCTAAATTTGGAAACCCTAAAAAATTCTGTCTGTGAAACTGCAAATGATACTCACAGAAAGGAGGGAAGGTGGTAGTATTTAAATAAACCAGTGTCGTCACACTAGTAGCTTTCTGACAAATTGTTTTAAAAGAATATTTTTTTAATGGAAAGAAAGGAGAGGCTACAATAGGACATTTATATAATTGAAGCATAATAAATAACATTCTACAAAATTCTCCTCGCATGCATATTTTCTGATTGCAGAACTCTAGTCAGCAAGCATCCAGGAATTTACCAAGAAAAGCAAAGGGTGCCGTTTGTCTCATCTAGAATAAAATAATAAAGAACAGTGAATATAGCAATTAACTGTTTGCAGAGTGCTTTCTTGTGCACTATTTAATTTGATCTGCATGAGAACCCTTAAGGAAGAAATTATTAATTTCTCCATTTTATGGAAGAGAAAATGAGAGGTCAGAGAAAATAATTGACCCGAGTCACACTACTAATAGGTGATGACCCAGGGACTGACTGGAAGTCAGGGCTTCTTGCTTTAAAAGTTCATGCTTGTTGCTCTTTGCTGCTTCTTGTCAAAATGAATGCATTGCCATGAAGCTGAGAAAAGAAATCGATTTTACTTATGTTTGTATTTCATAGAAACTGACATATTTATATACAACTACATGAATATGTAGTTATTTATAAATAAATAGCTTTATTTATGAAATTTATAAATTATTTATAGATTTACAAATAAATTAGAATTCTGTTCATTCTAAGACATACCAGGCTATGACTATACTTTAATTGTGTATTATTTCTACTTTGAAAACAATTACAAGGAATTTTGTTTATTTTTCATCAATATGAAATTATTTGGAATCAATTATTCAGAATCAATATCAGAGAGAATAATTGATTTATTAAAGGCTTTAATTACATAGAGGGCTACAGCTGTTTTAACACAGGTTAGGTATTTAACTTTAAATAGGTTTTATTTTTTGCAATTTATACAAGTCATACATTGTTATTGTAGACAATTTGGAGTACACAGAAATTTAGTGCTTTTTAAACTTTTTTCTTTTTTAATTTTTATGGATACATAGTAGGTATATATTTATGGGGTACATGAGATGTTTTGATACAGGCGTGCAATGTGAAATAATCACATCATGAAGAATCAGGTATCCATCCCCTCAAGCACTTACCCTTTGAGTTACAAACAATCCAATTACACTCTTTAAGTTATTTTAAAATGGACAATTAAATCATTATTGACTGTAGTCACCCTGATGTACTGTCAAATAGTAGGTCTTATTCCTTCTTTCTATTTTTTGTACCCATTAACCATCTGCACATCACACCCAGCCCCCTACTACCCTCCCCAACCTCTGACAACCATCCTTCTACTCTCTATGTCCATGAGTTCAATTGTTTGATTTTTAGATCCCACAAATAAGTAAGAACATGCAATGTTTCTCTTTCTGTGCAAGGCTTATTTCACTTAACATAATGATCTCCAGTTCTATCCATATACTGTTGTAAATGAATGCATCTCATTCTTTTTATGGCCGAATAGCACTCCATTGAGTATATGCTCCACATTTTCTTTATCCATTCATCTGTTGATGGACATTTAGTTTGATTCCAAATCTCAGCTATTATGAACAGTGCTGCAACAAACATAGGAGTGCAGGTATCTCTTTGATATACTGATGCCCTTTCTTTTGGGTATATACCCAGGAGTGGGATTGCTGGATCATATGGTAGTTCAACTTTTAGTTTTTTGAGGAACTTCCAAACCGTTCCCATAGTAGTTGTACTAATTTACATTCCCACCAACAGTATACAACTGTTCCATTTTCGCCACATCCTTGCCAGCATATAAGCCATTTTAACTGGGGTGAGATGATATCTCATTGTAGCTTTGATTTGCATTTCTGATGATCACTGATGTTGAGCATTTTTTCATATGCCTGTTTGCCATTTGTATGTCTTCTTTTCAGAAATCTCTATTCAAATCTTCTACCCATTTTTGATTAGATTACTAGACTTTTTATACAGTTATTTGAGTTCCTTATATATTATGACTATTAATCCCTTGTCAGATGGGTAGTTTGCAAATATTATCTCCCATTCTGTGGGTTGTCTCTTCACTTTCTTCATTGTATCATTTGCTGTACAGAAGCTTTTTAACTTCATGTGTTCCCATTTGTCCATGTTTGCTTTGGTTGCTTGTGCTTGTGGGATATTGCTCAAAAAATCTTTGCCCAGACCAACGCCCTGGAGCTTTTCTCCAATGTTTTCTTGTAACAGTTTCATAGTTTGAGGTCTTAGCTTTATGTCTTTAATCCATTTTGATTTGATTTTTGTATATGGCAAGAGATAGGGGTCTATTTTCATTCTTCTGCATATGGATATCCAGTTTTCATAGCACCATTTATTGAAGAGACTGTCTTTTCCCTGGTTTATGTTCTTGGTACCTTTGTCAAAAATGAGTTCACTGAAGGTGTATGGATTTGTTCCTGGGTTCTCTGTTTTGTTCCATTGGTCTAGGCATCTCTTTTTATGCCAATACCATGCTGTCTTGGTTACTATACCTCTGTAGTACAATTGGAAGTCAGGTAATGTGATTCCTTTAGTTTTTTTTCTTTTTTTCGTTAGGATAGCTTGGTCTATTCTGGGTCTTTCGTATTTCCATATAAATTGTAGGATTGTTTCTTGTATTTCTGTGAAGAATGTATTTTGATAGTGATTGCATTGAATCTGTGGATTGCAATGAGTACTATGGACATTTTAACAATATTGATTCTTCCAATTCATGAACATGGAATATATTTCCATTTTTTGGTGTCTTCTTCCATTTCTTTTACCCATGTTTTACAGTTTTCATTATAGAGATATTTCACTTCTTTGGTTAATTCCTAGGTATTTAATTTTATGTGTAGCTATTGTAAATGGGATTACTTTTTTTATTTTACTTTAAGTTCTGGGATACGTGTGCAGAATGTGCAGGTTTGTTACATAGGTATACATGTGCCATGGTGGGTTGCTGCACCTATCAACCTGTCGCCTAGGTTTTAGGCCCTGTATGCATTAGGTATTTGTCCTAATGCTCTCCCTCCCCTAGACCCCCACACCTTGACAGGCCCCAGTGTGTGATGTTCCCCTACCTGTGTCCATGTGTTCTCATTGTTCAACTCCCACTTGTGAATAAGAACATGTGGTGTTTGGTTTTCTGTTCCTGTGTTAGTTTGCTGAGAATGATGGCTTCCAGCTTCATCTGTGTCCCTGCAAAGGACATAAACTCATTCTTTTTTATGGCTACATAGTATTCCATGGTGTATATGTGCCACATTTTCTTTATCCAGTCTATCATTGATGGGTATTTGGCTTGGTTCCAAGTCTTTGCTATTGTAAATATATATGGAACAGAACAGAGATCTCAGAAATAACACCACACATCTACAACCATCTGATCTTCGGGATTGCTTTTTTTATTTCTTTTTCAGATTGTTCACTGTTGGCATATAGAAATGCTACTGGTTTTTGTATGTTGATTTTGTATCCTGCACATTTACTGAATATTTTCATCAGCTCTAATAGTTTCCTTGTGGAGTCTTTATGGTTTTCCAAACATAAGGACACATCATCTGCAAACAAGGATGATTTGATTTCTCCCTTTCCAATGTGGATGCCCTTTATTTGCTGCTATTGTTGGATTGCTCTAGCTAGGACTTCCAGTACTATGTTGAATAAAAGTGGTGACAGTGGGAATCCTTGTCATGTACCAGATCATAGAAGAAAAGCTGTCAGTTTTTCCCCATTCAGTATGATACTAGCTGTGAGTGTGTCATATATGGCTTTTATTATGTTGAAGTATGTTTCTTCTATCCCCAGTTTTTTGAGGGTTTTCATTATGGAGAGATGTTCAATCATATGCTTTCTCACTATTAATTGAAATGATCATAAGGTTTTCATCCTTCATTCTGCTGATATGATGTAATACACTGATTGATTTGCATATGTTAAACTATCCTTGCATCCAAGGGATAAATCCCACTTGGTCATGATGAATGATTTTTCTAATGTATTACGGAATTCAGTTTGCTAGTATTTTGTTGAGAATTTTTGCATCATCAGAGATATTTGCCTATAGTTTTCTTTTTTTTTTCTTTTTTTCTTTTTTTGATGTATCTTTGGTTTTGGTATCAGGTTAATACTGGCCTCATAGAATGAGTTTGGAAGTATTCCCTCCTCCTTTATTTTTTGAAATAGTTTAAGTAGGATTGGTATTAGTTCTTCTTCTTTTTTTTTTTTTTTTTATTATACTTTAAGTTCTAGGGTACATGTGCATAACGTGCTTCTTTAATGTTGTGTAGAATTCAGCAGTGAAGCCTTTGGGTCCTAGGCTTTTCTTTACTGAAAGTCTTTTTTTTTTTTTTTTTTTTTTTTTTTTTGAGACGGAGTCTCGCTCTGTTGCCCAGGCTGGAGTGCAATGGCACAATCTCGGCTCACTGCAACCTCCGCCTCCTGGGTTCAAGTGATTCTCCTGCCTCAGCCTCCCGAGTAGCTGGGATTACAGACATGCGCCACCACGCCCAGCTAATTTTTATATTTTTAGTAGAGACTAGGTTTCACCATGTTGCCCAAGCTGGTCTTGAACTCCTGACCTCAGGTGATCCACCTGTCTCGGCCTTCCAAAGTGCTGGGATTACAAGCATGAGCCACTGCGCCAGGCCCTGAAAGGTTTTTTATTAAGGCTTCAATCTTGTTACTTATTATTGGTCTGTTCCAGTTTTTGGGTTCTTTATGGTTCAATCCTGGTAGGTTGTATGTGTCTAGGAATTTATCCACTTCTAGATTTTCCCATTTATTGACATATAGTAGCCACTAATGATCATTAGTGGCAGTATCAGTTGTAATGTCTCTTTTTTGATTTCTGATTTTATTTCTTTGTATCTTGTCTCTTTTTTTCATAGTCTGGCTAAATGTTTGTCAATTTTGTTTAACTTTTCAAAAAACCAAGTTTTTGTTTTATTGATCATTTACATTGCATTTTTCATTTGAATTTCATTTATTTCTGTTCTGATCTTTATTATTTCTTTTCTTCTAATTTTGAATTTGGTTTGGTCTTGCTTTTCTACCTCTTTAAGATGCATCCTTAGATTGTTCATTTGAAGTTTTTTTCTTTTATGATGCAGGCACTTATACCTATACAATTCTATCTTAGTATTGCTTTTGCTGTATCCCATAGGTTTTGGTATGTCGTGTTTCCATTATTATTTGTCTCACAAAATTTTTCAGTTTCCGTCTTCATTCTTCATTGGTCCACTGGTTATTCAGGAGCATAGTGTTTAATTTCTATGTATTAGTCTAGTTTCAAAAATTCCTCTTGTCATTAATTTCTAGTTGTATTCCATTGTGGGCAGAGAAGATGCTTGATATTACTTCAATTTTCTGAATACTTTAAGACATGCTTTGTCACCTAACATATGGTCTATCCTTGAGAATGATCAATGTGCTGAGGAAAAGAATGTGTATTCTGCAGCCATTGGATGAAATGTTCTGTAAATATCTACTAGATCCATTTGGTCTACAGTGCTGATTAAGTCTAATGTTTCTTTGCTGATTTTCTGTCTGGAAGGTGTCAAATGCTGAAGGTGGGGTGTTGAAGTCTCCAGCTAGTATTGTATACCTATCTTTCTATATAACACTAATAATATTTGCTTTATATAGCTTGGTGTTCCAGTGTTGGATGCATATATATTTAAAATTGTTATATCCTCTTGCTGAATTAACACCTTTACTCTTGTATAGTGACATTCTTTGTCTTCTCTCATAGTTTTGGTCTTGAAATCTATTTTGTCTGATATAAATATAGCGACTCCTGCTCTTTTTAGATTTCTACTGACATGAAATATTTTTTCCCATCCCTGTATTTTCAGTTTATGTGTATCTTTATAGGTGAAGTGTATTTCTTGCAGGCGAGAGGCCATTGAGTCTTATTTTTTTATCCATTCGGACACTCTATGTCTTTTGACTGGAGAGGCTAGTTCATTTCCATTAAATGTTATTATTGATAAGGACTTACTCCTGCCATTTTATTATTTGCTTTCTGGTTGTTTTGTTGTTCTCTCTTCCTTCTTTCCTTCCTTCCTGTCTTCCTTTCAGTGAAGGTGATTTTCTCTGATGGTATGCTTTAATTTTTTTTGCTTTTTATTTTTTTGTGTATCCATTGTACATTTTTCAATTTAAGGTTACCATGAGGCTTGTAAATACTACCTTATAACCAATTACTTTAAACTGATGACAAGTTAACACTGATCGCATAAACAAACATGCAAAAAGAAAAGTAATAAAAATTTTACACTTTAACTTTGTCCTCCCACTTTTTAGGCTTTTTGTTGTTCCTCTCTATGTATTAATGTACTGTTTCTTTAAAAATTGTTGTAATTCTTATTTTTGACTGTTTTATTGTTTAGTCTTCCTACTTAAGTCAAGAGTAGTTTAACATCACAATTACAATGTTATACTATTCTGTGTTATTCTGTCTGCTTACTGTTACCAACGAGTTATGTCCCTTTAGATGATTTCATCTTACTCATTAACACCCTTTTCTTTCAGATTGAAGTATTCCCTTTGGCATTTCTTGTAGGACAGGTCTGGTGTTGATGAAATTTCTCAGCTTTTGTTTTTATGGAAAAGTCTTTATTTCTTCTTCATGCTTAAGGGATATTTTTGCCAGGTATACTATTCCAGGATAGAGGTTTTTTCCTTCAGCACTTTAAATACATCATGCCACTCTCTTCTGGCCTGTAAGGTGTCCACGGAAAAGTCTGCTACCAGATGTATTGGAGCTCCATTGTATGTTATTTGTTTCTTTTCTCTTGCTGTTTTCAGGATCCTTTCTTTACCCTTGACCTTTGGGAATTTATTTGCTTATTAAATGCCTTAAGGTAGTCTTCTTTGGGATAAATCTGGTTGGTGTTCTATAACCTTCTTGTACTTGGATATTGATATCTTTCTCTAGGTTTGGGAAGCTCTCTGTTATTATTCCTTTAAATAAACTTTCTACCCCCATCTCTTTATCTACCTCCTGTTTAAGGACAATAACTCGTAGGTTTGCTCTTTAGACTATTTTCTAGGTCCTGTGGGCATGCTTCATTGTTTTTTATTCTTTATTCTTTTGTCTCCTCCAACTGTGTATTTTCAAATTGCCTGTCTTCAAGGTCACTAATTACTTCTTCTGTTTGATCAATTTTTTTTTTTTTTTTAACGGAGTCTCGCTCTTTTGCCCAGGCTAGAGTGCAATGGTGCAATCTCAGCTCATTGCAACCTCCACCTCTCAGGTTCAAGCGATACTCCCACCTCAGCCTCCTGAATAGCTGAAATTACAGGCACCCACCAACATGCCTGGCTAATTTTTGTATTTTTGTAGAGACGAGGTTTCACCATGTTGGCCAGGATGCTCTTGAACTCCTGACCTCAGGTGATCCATCTGCCCCAGCCTCCCAAAGTGCTGGGATTACAGGCGTGAGCCACCGAGTCTGGCCTCAATTCTGCTATTAAAGGTCTCTGATGCATTCTTCAGTGTGGCAATTTCATTTTTCTGCTACAGAGTTTCTGCTAGATTCTTTTTAATTATTTCAATCTCTTTGTAAAATTTATCTGATAGAATTCTAAATTCCTTCTCTGTGTTATCTTGAATTTCTTTGAGTTTCTTCAAAACAGCTATTTTGAATTCTCTGTCTGTGAGATCACATACCTCTGTTTCTCCAGGATTGGTCCCTGGTACCTTATTTAGTTTGTTTGGTGAGGTCATGTTTTCCTGGATGGTGTTGATGCTGGTAGATGTTATTCAGTGTCTGGGCATTGAAGAGTTAGATGTTAATCATAGTCTTCACCGTCTGGACTTATTTGTAGCCGTCCTTCCTGGAAAAAACTTTCCAGATATTTGAAAGGACTTGGCTATAGTGATCTAAGCTATATCTGCTTTAGGAGGCACCCCTTGTCCAGTAACACTGTGGTTCTTGCAGACTCATAGAGGTACCATCTTGATGATCATGGACAAAATCCAGGTGAATTCTCTGGATTACCAGGCAGAGACTTTTGTTCTATACCTTTACTTTCTCCCAAACATACAGTCTCTCACTCTCTCTGTTCTGAGCCACATAAAGCTAGTGGTGGAGTGACACAATCACCCCTGTAGTGACTACCACTATGACTGCTCTGGGTCAGACCTGAAGCCTGCACAGCACTAGGTCTCACCCAAGGCCTGCTATAACCACTACTAGCTACTGCCCATGTTTGCTCAAGGCCCTGGGCCTCTATGATCAGCAGTTGGCAAAGCCAGCCAGGCCTGTGTCCTTCCCTTCAGGGTGGTGAGGTTCCTCTGGCCCTGAATGAGTCCAGAGGTACCAACTGGGAGTCAGAGACTAGAGTCAAAATCCTTAGATGTCGACCTGATTTTCTGTTGTATTGTAGTTGAGCTGGCACTCAAACCACAAGATACAGTCCTTCCCACTCTGCCCTCCCCTTTCCAAAGGCAGAGGAGCCTCACTGTGTAGCGACTGCCACCCCAGGCCATGAGAAGTACTGCCAGACTATCGCCAGTGTTCACTTAAGGCCCAAGAGTTCTCAAGGGAGCTTGTGGTGAATGTTGCCTGGCCTGGGACTCACCCTTCATGGCAATTGAATTCCCTCTGGCCCAGGGCAGGACCAGAAATGCCATCCAAGAGTCAAGTCCTGGAATTGGCCACCACAAGAGTCCTCTTGTGTTATACACTGCTGTGGCCATGCTGGTAGCTAGGGTGCAAGACAAAGTCCCATTTACTTTCCCCTCTGCTTTTCTCAAGCCAAAGAAGTTTTTCCCCAGCTGGTAATGTGCTGAGTCTCACCTGAAGCTAGCAAGTCTCAGAGGCTCACCCAATGCCCTTGACTTAGTATCTGAGTATCACTGCTGGTTATTCAGGGCCCAATGGCTTTTTAGTTAACGGGTGATGAATGCTGCCCGGACTGGGTTCCCTTCTGGCCCAGGGTGTGTCTAAAAATATCATCTGGGAGCTAGGTTCTGGAATGGGGGCTTCACAACTATGACTGGTGCCCTATATTTTTGTATTTTTTTGTAAAGACGGGGCTTCCTCTTTTAGATTTTCTAAAACTATGTTGAATAAGTATGGTGAGAATTCCCATCTCTAGCACTGCTCCTGATATTAGAGCAAAAGCAATCAGTCTTTCACTATTAAGCTGTTAGATTTTTTTAAGATGTTATTCATCAAGTTGAAGAAGTTTCCCTGTACATGTATTTTTCTGAGAGTTTTTTAAAATTATGAATGAGTATTAAATTTTATCAGTGCTTTTTCTGTGCCTATTGAGATGATCATGTGTTTTTTGTCCTTTATTCTATATGATGGGTTATACTTACTTATTTTTGTATATTGAACACACTTGCCTTCTCGGGGTAAAACCCACCTAGCTGTGGTTTACTATCCTTTTTATATGTTACTGAATTTGTTTTTGAGTAATTTGTTGAAGATTTTTGCATCTATATTCATAGGCATAATAGTCTGAGGTGTGTGTGTGTGGGTGTGCGTGTGTGTATGTGTGTGTGTGTGATGTCCTTGTTTGGTTTTGGTATCTGTGTAATACTATCTTCATATCGTGAATTGGTGTTCTGTCCTCTGTTTTCTGTAAAAGATAGTGTAGAATTGTTCTTAATTATTTAAATACTTAATAGAGTTCTCCAGTGAAATCATCTAGAACTGGAGTTTCCTTTTTGAAGAACTTTGTAAAAAATGAATTTGATTTATTTAATGGTTATAAGACAATTTAGATTATCAATTTTTCCTTGATTGAAATTTTGTAGCTTGCAAACATAAACTCACAAGGAATATTTAATGAATGGGTCCATTTTCTAACTTGTCAAATTTATGAGCTCAAAGTTGTTCATAATACTCTCTTGTTATCCTTTGAAAGGCTGCAAGATATTTAGTGATATTCCCCATTTCATTCTCAATATTGTTAATTTGTGTATTTTCTCTTTTTACTTTTGCAGTCTTGCTAGATATTTGTCAATTATTTTGATTTTTTTCAAAGAAACAGGTTTTCAGGCTGGGTGTGGTAGCTCATACCTGTAATCCCAACACTTTGAGAGGCTGAGGCAGAAAGATTGCTTGAAGCCAGGAGACTGAGACCAGCCTGCTCAACATAGCGAGAATTTGTCTCTACAATAAATAAATAAATAAATAAATAAATAAATAATAGCAAGGCATGGTGGTGTGCACCTGTAGTTCTAGCTACTCAGGAGGGTGAGGCAGGAGGATCACTTGAGCCTAGGAGTTTGAGGCTGCAAGGAGCTATGATCACACCACTGTACTCTAGCAGCCTGGGAAAAAGAGCAAGACCCTGTCTCTTAAAAAAGAAAGAGAAAGAAACAGCTTTTCATTTCACCACTTTTCTCTATTGTTCTCCTATTTTGAATTTAGTTAACTTCTGTTCTTACCTTTACTATTTCCTTTCTTTCGCTTGTCTTCTGTTAATTTTTATCTCCTCTTTCTTGTTTCTTAAGGGAGGAACTTAGATTATTAATTTGAAATATTTAATCTTTTCATTCAGTTACATATATATTTCATTTTAGATTTCCTCTTTGCTCTATGGATTATTTATATGTGTGTTGTTTAATTTCCAAGTGTTTAATGAGTTTCCTTTAACTTTCTGTTACTGATTTCTAGTTTAGTTTTGTTATGGTCAGAGAATACACTCTGTATAATTTCAATTATTTCATGTTTCATGAGGTTTGTTTTATGACTTAGGATATAGTCTATGTTAGTGAATATTCTCTATGTGCTTGAAAAGAATATATATTCTGCTATTTGGGAATGAAGTGCGCTATATATGTCAATTAGATGCTTTTAGTTGATGGTTTTGTTTAGATCTATATCCTTGCTGATTTTCTGTTTAGTAGTTCTATTAGTTGCTGAGACTGGGATTATGATTTCCCAACTATAATTGTGGATCTATGTCTCCTTTCAGCTCCATCAGCTATTATTTAATATACATTGAGGTTCTGTTCCTTGGTTCATACACATTTAAAATTGTTACATCTTTCTGGTTGATCGATTTTTAATTATGATCTAATGCTGCTCTTTTTCTCTAGTAATTTTCTTTGCCTTGAAGTCAACTTTATCTGATATTAATGTAGCTACTTCTGCTTTTTAAATTTTAAATTGATTTATATTGTTATGAAATATATTTTCCCATCCTTTCCATTTAATTTACACATGTTCTTGAGTTTTAAATTAGCTCCTTGTAAGCAGAATATAGTTGGACCATGATGTTACATCCACTCTTCAAGCTTTCCCTTTTGATGGTTTTTTTTTTTTTTTTTTTTTTTTGAGACGGAGTCTTGCTCTGTCCCCCAGGCTGGAGTGCAGTGGCGTGATCTCGGCTCACTGCAAGCCCTGTCTCCTGGGTTCACACCATTCTCCTGCCTCAGCCTCCCGAGTAGCTGGGACTACACGTGCCCACCACCACACCCAGCTAAGTTTTTGTATTTTTAGTAGAGATGGGGTTTCACCGTGTTAGCCAGGGTGGTCTCGATCTCCTGACCTCGTGATCCACCCACCTTGGCCTCCCAAAGTGCTGCGATTACAGGCATGAACCACTGCGCCCAGCTTGATTGATATTTTTACACCACTTACATTTAAGATAATAACGGATATGTCAGGGCTTAAGTCTGCAATTATCTTACTTTTTTCTGATTATTTCTTCTGTTTTTCATTTGTCTGTTTCTTTTTTGTCTTTCTGTGGGCTACATTTTTGTAACTTTTTGTTTGTTTTTTTAGACAGAGTTTCATTCTGTTGCCCAGGCTGCAGTGCAGTTGTGCAATTATAGCTCCCTGCAGCCTTGAACTCCTGGGCTAAAGTGATCCTCCTGCCTCAGCATTCTGAGTAGCTAAGACTACAGGCACATGCCACCACACCAGACTTTTTCTTTTTCTTTTTCTTTTTCTTTTTTTTTTTCTGTTTTTGTGGAGACAAAGTCTCACTATGTTGCCCAGGCTGGTCTCAAACTCCCAGCCTCAAGTGATTCTCCCACTTCGGTCCTCCCAAATGTTGGGATGACAGGCATAAGCTAACACGCCTGGCCACTGTGCACTATTGAAAACTTTCTAGATCCCATTTTGCTTTATTTATAATGTATCTTTCATCAAATTTGAAAAGCTTTCAGCCATTATTTCTTTGAATGCTTTTTCATCCCCCTTTTCTCTTTTACCTCTCTTTTTGGGATCCTGACGACATGAATGACAGGTCTTTTGTTAAATTTCCACAGGTCCCTGAGGCTGTGTTTTTTTTTTTTTTTTTTTCAGTTTATTTTCTCTTCGTTTTTCAGATTAGGTAATTTCTATTGCTCTATCATCAAGTTCACTAATTCTTTCTTTTATTTCCTCTATTCTGCTCTTAAACCAATCCACTGAGCTTTTATTTTGGTTATTGAACTTTTCAGTTCAAGAATTTCAGTTGGATTCTTCTTTATATCCTCTATTTCTTTGTTGAGACTTTCTATTTCTTTTCTGATGCTTTTTATTTTTACTTGTTTCAAGTATGTTCATAATTGTTTGCTGAGCATTTTTATGATGGCTGCTTTAAAATATTTGTTAGATAATTCTAGCATGTCTGTCATTTAGGTTTTGGCATCTGTTGATTGTTTTCATTGTTTGAGATCCTGATTCTTGGTAGATTAGTGATTTTTTACTGAAACTGGCAGTTTTGTATATTATGTTATGAGGCTTTGGATACTATTTAAACTTTATGTTTTAGCTGGTTTTCTCTGATACCACTCCAATATGGGGAAGTAGGGGGTTCCAGATTGTTACTGCCAAGTGGAAGTAGAAGTCTGGGTTCTTCACTTTGCTTCCATTTACAACTGGGTGTGTGGTTCCTCATTACTACTGGGCTGAGATCAGAGATCCCGCTCTTCACTATGTCTCTACAGTCACCTTTCTAGCTAGGATGGGTAGGAATCCCTTGTTACTACTTCCCATGTGCCCTCCACTGACATCATGGGGTTGGGAAAGGGGAAAGGGCGAAGGGCAGGCCTTATTATTACTGAGAAATAGTGAAAGTTCTAACCAAGCCTCCTTTGACACCACTCCAATGGAGATGGGGGGAAATGCCTCATTACGGCTGTGTGAGAGGAAAAGTCTAGACTTCCTATATGATGCTGTCTCTACTGATGCTGCAGCCTGGAGATGGGGGTCATTACTGCCTGCCAGAGATGAAGTCTCAGCTCCCTACTTTGCTTTCTCTGATTCCACTCTGGTAGAGGGATTAGGGTGTCTGATTATATAGCCTGGCAAGAAGTTTCACTTCCCATTTGGCATTTGCTGGTAATCCCAACACTTTGAGAGGCTGACAGGAGTGGGGCCACACTTTTTGTTTTTGGGGTTTTTTTTGAGATAAGGTCTCACTGTCACCCAGCGTGGAGTGCAGCAGCACAATCATGGCTCATCGTAACTTTGAACTCGTGGGCTCAAGCAATCCTCCCACCTCTACTTCCCACGTACCTGGGACTACAGGTGAACACCACCATGCCCAGCTAAATTTTTTTTTTTTTTTTTCAGAGGTGGGGTTTCACCATGTTGCTCAGTCTGGTCTCATATTCCTGGGCTCAAGCGATTCTCCTGCCTTGGCCTTTCAAAGTGCTGGAATTACAGGTATAAGCCACTGCGCCCAACTAGGGCCACAATTTTTAATTGGTGGCATTTGGTTCCTGTAGAGACGTTGTCTAAAAGTTTCCTGCCTTGCTAGGCTGCTTCTTTTTCGTCCCTTTGGTTAGACAGAGTAGGCTTTTGTTGTGGCTTTTTTTTTCTGTGTGTACTTCTTAGTATTTCCAGGTTGCAGTATTCAGTTCTCAATCTAGGATGTGTGAGGCAAAAAATAAATAAGAATAAAAATAAAATCTACCCAGGGAACTCATCCTCGTGTTCCCTGACATGTTATCATGTCATTACTTGGGTCTAGCTAGTCTTCTTTCTTTTATCCACCTCTCAGAGACTTCTTATTTTTTGTTTTATATGTGATTTCCAGAGCCTTTTTTTGTGCTCAGCAGGAAGAATAAGGAGAAGTACGTCTATTCTATTGTCCCTATAACAGAATTCGCAGAACCAACTTTTAAAAAGAATAGGTTGAATTAACTTAAATTATAGGTTACATATATAGAGGAAGAGAGAGAGAATCTTACTTTGTCACCCAGGCTGAAGTGCAGTGGTGCAATCTCAGCTTACTAGAACCTCCGTCTCCTGGGTTCAAGCTATACTCCCACCTCAGCCTCCTGAGCAGCTGGGATCACAGGTGTGCACCACTATGCCCAACTAATTTTTGTATTTTTAGTAGAAATGGGGTTTTGCCATGTTGGCCAGGCTGGTCTCGAACTCCTGACCCCAAGTGATCTGCCTGCCTCGACCTCCCAAAATGCTGAGATTACAGGCATAAGCCACTGTTTCCAGCCTACAGGTTATATATATATTTGTAAATCAGAGTCAGACATAATGGCTGACTCCTGTAATCCTAGCACTTTGGGAGGCTGAAGTGGGAAGATCACTGGAGGCCAGTTGTTCAAGATCAGCCTGGGCAACATAATGAGGCCTCATCACTATAATAATAATAATAATAATAATAATAATAATAATAACAACAACAAGAAGTTAAAAAAATCAGCCAGGCATGGTGGCATGCACTTATAGTCCTAGCTACTCAAGAGGATGAAGTGGGAGGATTGAGCCCAGGAGTTCAAGGCTGCAATGAACTGTGACTGCATTACTGCACTCCAACCTGGGCAACAGAATAAAACCCTGTCTCTTAAAAAAAAAAAAAAAAAATCATTAGCGAATTGTTTAATTTCCATTGGTTGCTTTCAAGGTAACTGGTGAAAGAAATGTACTACTAAGAAGCAATGCTATAGTAATATTCCCAAAGGTACAAAAAGAGATATGTTTGAGATTGTCACACACGCATTGTTGGAAACTTAAGCAAAAGTTAGAAATAATATAAATGTCCATTAGTAAAGGATTGAATAAATGGATTCTGGTGTATTCCCGATTGATATTTTGCAAGCATGCACAAATGCAGATAAAATAATTGGTAAAATACTGAAATAAGCCTAAAACAGCTTAATAGTTTCTGTCTTGATTCCACACACTGAGTGCACCCCTCCAGCACTCTGGTCATCGTGGTCCTTTCCCCAGGATACCTTGAACCCCCACACAATCTAACAACTAAAGTCTTAACACTTGCATAGCAGGGGGCTTTAGGACCATATGTTACCACTATGACTGGTGCTCATTCTGATTGCTTGAGACTCAGGCCTTAATACATATTACATATTTTATGTATTACTGCTTGGTCCACATAAACTATAGAACACCATACAGCTAGTAAAATGAATGAGGAGACCTCTAGGTAAGCATAGAAGATTGAACAAATATATTTATCTACACTCACTCCTGAAACCTCACTAAAATGACAGCAAATTTATTTATTTATTTATTTATTTATTTATTTATTTTGAGACAGTGTCTCGCTCTGTTGCCCAGACTGGAGTGCAATAGCACAATCTCAGTTCACTGCAATCTCTGCCTCCCGGGTTCAAGTGATTCTCCTGCCTCAGCCTCCCAAGTAGCTGAAATTACAGGTGTGCACCACCATGCCTGGCTAATTTTTGTATTTTTAGTAGAGACGGGGTTTCACCATGTTGGCCAGGCTTATCTTGAACTCCTGACCTCAGGTGATCCACCTGCCTCAGCCTCCCAAAGTGCTGGGATTATAGGCATGAACCAGCATGCCCGGTCAAGAATTTTTAAAAGTAATAAAAGACCCTAAAGTACAAAGAGAACATGAGAGGAGATGACAGTAGAAGAGAAATACCACACAAGTTTTGTAAGCCAGAAAATAGATGGACAGGTGGTAAATGACTTAGCAGTGTAGACAGATAATACTGAAACGTAAGCCTGAAACTGGGTAGAAGCCAACAAAAGGCAAGGCAATTCATGCTGCAGAACCTCAGAAAGTCTTAGGATTTGCAGGCACCAAGAATCTCTAGGGGCAGGGGCGTGAGTAGGACTGAAAACAGCAAAGTAGATTATCAGTTGGTATAAGAAGTATATAGTCCTTTCTTCTAAGTTCACTCAGGTACTCCATGGCGTAATTTCCCTTTGCCAATGCATGTAGAAGACAGGAGGGTTTTTTCCTTGCCAGAAAAGTTTATATGAATAAGAAATGGGGTGACTTGCCACACCAAAAATGAGGATACAAAACATGTGTATTTTTCTTTCCTTTTTTCTTTTACTCTTTCCAGGATGTGTTCGCATCTGAAAAACCTGCATGTCAAGTGGTTCAATCTTCAGTCTCTACTTATTCTGTCATACATCCCAGAATACTTGTAGTCAGGTTTATAATTACCTATAGGAAATTGGACTATTTCTTTGTGTGGAAAATAACTGTCTCATAAAAGGGACTGAAAAATATTGATATTGTTGAGAATCCCAGTGAAAAAGCTGAGTTGTAGCCTTCCCAACTTAAAGGACATTTTACCATATAACAGTGCCTACTCATGTACACTGAACTTCTAATCAGCTTCTTGGTGTCTTACTGTTATATATAAACGGGCCATCAAGAGTGATAAGACATTGAGGCTAGAGATAAAAACGACAAAAGGAAGAAAGTGAATTTGACAGAAACAGAGACAATACAGGGAACAGAAGAAAATTTTAAGAACTAACTTTTAGAGAGATGAGAATATACAGCATTCGTTAAAAATTGGCTTAAAAAAGAACATTCAGAGAATAAGATAAAGCTTTGGAAATTAAAAATAAGATAAAAATTGAAGTGTTGGAATATAAGTGGAGGAGACCTTCTGAAAATTAAAATAAAAAGATAAAAAGATGGAAAAAAAGCAGAAGAGATGACTTGGGGATCAATCTAGGATGTTCAACATCTGGCTGATAACATTTACAGAGAAAAAAAGAGAAATTAAAGAGTAAAATGATATTATCCAAGTAATAATGCAAGAAAAATTTTCAGAACTGAAGGACACAGGTTTCCTAACTGAAAGGGCCCATCAAGTGCCTAGTATAATGAATAATAATAGATCACACAAAGACATACTATACAGAAGTTTCAAAATACCATGGAATCAAAGTAATAATATTGACTCAATGGCAGCATTGGAAGCTCAAAAGCAATGAGCCAATGCTTTCAAAAGTTTAAGGAAAAGCTATTTCTAACCTAGAAGTCCATAACCAGCCAAACTTAATGGTAGAATAAAGAGATTTCACATATGAAAAATGTCAATTAACATTTTCTCTCTCAAGTAACCTTGCACAGAAAATCTTGGAAGTTGTGTTCAATCAAGATAAAGGAGTAGCAACAACAGCAAAAGAATATGTGGAAAATAGTATTGACAAGGGTTTTCAGGGCTTTCCCCAAGAAGCTGTAGAGCCTATATTAGGCTCCCTCCTATCTGTGGGTCAATCAAATAAAATCCGTTTTAAAGAGAAAATTTGGTGGGAAAGATTGTATAGCGTTGCCTTGATTAAAGGGTAAAGCAACAAGAATATTAGGCAACAAGAAATGTTTCAAGGAAAGCTTTTCCAAAAATGGCAAGAAGACAGCTAAGAAAGTAGTGGAAGAAGGAAGATGTTACAGAATTTTATTTTCACCACCCCCATAGAGAATCTCAGCCCCTAACGTAGTCTTGAAAGTTACTTTGGTGGATGGATGGCAGAGTGACAAGCAGGCAGTACAATGTTCCCTACAAATCACAGACAAGGGCTGACTTCCAGAAAGATGGAGATTAAGTAAAGTTGGTGTACCCATTCTGTTACTTCTCTTTCCTTGCCTGCACTCACATGCCGTATGCCAACATGCTTCCCTTGCCTAGTCAAAACTAGGCTTACTGAGACTTTAAACAGATATTTTCTTCATTTAAACCAATATCAAGTCTTGTAAACTTGTCATCCACCTTAACTGATATCAAATCTTTGTCTTGCCAGTCTATTTCAGCCAATTTTCAGAGGTCTACTAAATAAATCCAGATTAAAATGATAATGACAGATAGCAGGCTGATAGGCTGCCCATCTAGAGGTATTTATATTTCAACAGACTACCTATGAAGACCAAAGACTGTAGGGATCAACCTTCCAATTTCAAATGAGCTAGTGAGGTGAATAATTTTCAAACACAGGGTCATCAGATCGCACAACACACGCAACCACCTACTTCACTTCTGAGCAAAACTAGTTGGAAACTTTTGTCTGAAACCATGTCAATGTATTTTCTAGGACCTAATTATTAACACAGTCATCATGAGCCATAAATTGTCACCTGAAATCAATCCATCAATCAAAAAAGTAGAAACATTTTTCAGCATTATCACATGGTTATTCTGGCGTGGGGTAGGGGATGCCTTAAAATAATTTTAAACATGATTCAAGACATGTTACAGGTTAATGAATTTGTCACTAAAAGATGCCTCAAATATATAATCTGGTGGGTACGTTAAAGCACTGAGAGAAGATAAATTCCCCCTTAAAACTGCCTTATATAAGGATGTCATATTATAACCTGAGACAATGAAATGTCTAAAGGAAATATAATGTTATATAATAGAAAACACAAAGTAATCACATGTAGTCATTTCTATCAGTAATCCAAATCACATTAAAACATGTGTACCAATGTAATTGGCAACAGAATCGTGCCCAGAATAACACTTGAGTCACATCAGGTCATTCTTAGCAAACATACTGGACAATCCCATAACTTTGAAATCTAAGGAAAGTGATAGGGGACTCAGGGATTTCAGTAAATGCAGCAAGTACATATCTCATGTTTAGAGCTATCAAATTCGCATTGTGAACTTTAGCACAAATCTCACTGCAACTCAGGGGAATGTTCTAATTCTGGTGATAGCTTTACTGAAGTATTCGGAAGACTTCAGCTAAATCATACTTAAGTCACAATGTAAAACCTAAGGTAGGGCATATGAAAGAATATGAAAATAAATACATGTATATATATAAGATGAGGATATTATTTAAGTACTCCGTAATGTACAATGAGGCCAGGAGCTCGCTTTGGTATGTTGGATACAGTGGCAAAAGCCCAATACTCAATGCCACATTCTCTGAGGGGCAGGAGGCAGTGATGCCATAACATTCCACAAATGTCCTTTCACACGGTAAAAATATTTCTGACAGTCACTCTGCCCAAACTTTCCTATTCATAACACTGTCAGCTGGTGTGTCACTCACAGTGACAGGAAAGGAGAGAGGGAAAGATGATTGTAGTGAAGAAGATGGTAGAAGTTAAATCACTGCATGGTGAACAAGAAAGAAGCACCTGAACTGCCCATTGTCACACAGATTGCTGATATATTCCTGGCTTAAAGGGCTGAGAGGGAAAATATTCCACTGGCCTCAGGGAAAGGGGTAGTCCCAATATTCAAATGATTGCAATGCAAAAATGATGGTATGAGATCAAGTTGAATTAGACCGTCAAAAAAGTGATGAAGCCTGAAGGGATCTTGGCGGGAGGGGCGCTTCATCCAGTGATTTGGTGGAAGGACCTGTCAGTCCGTTCAGGCTGCTATAACAAAATACCATAAACCGTGAGGCTTACAAAGAACAGACATTTATTTCTCACAGTTCTGGAGCCTGGGAAGTCTAAGGTTGAGGTGACGTCAGATTCGATGTCTGGCGAGGACACGTTTCCTCATTCATATATAACTCCTTCTCCGCTGTTTTCTCAAATGGCAGAAGTAGTGAGGGGTCTCTCTGGGGTCTCTTTTATAAGGTCACTAATCTCATCCATTAGGGCTTTGCCCCCATGACCTAACCATCTCCCAAAGGTCCTACCTCTAAGTACCAGCACCTCGGGGGATATGATTTTAACATACAATGTTTTTAAGGGACATAAATATTCAGATAATCAGAGCAGGACCCATGGAAGCCTAGCTCTAAATTAAATCTTACACAGAAGTTCAGTCTGTTAAACAAATAAAGAAGAACTATTTTGATTGAGGGAGCCATATAGGACTTCCCTCTCATTCCCTCTTAACCATCTGTCATCTCTAAAATGCCTCCAAGGAATTCCAGAGATCTTCACCATGCCCTTGGAAAATAGCATATCTAAGCCCCAAATTACTCTGCTGAAGCTCGCACGTGGTGAATTAGTATCAATCCAGAAAATTTCCTCAAGTCTCCTGACTTCCAAGCCTGTGCTCAACTCCAAGCAATACACTGTCATCCTTATGTCAAGTGGCCCTCCTTACTTTCTTCACATGAGTCCATGACATCGTTATCACTGATTCACTGAGCAGATCTAGCAAATCAAAACCGATTTTACTGAAAATATGATCTTTAGGAATAGAGATTATACACAAAAACAAAACCAACGATGGTCAGTCTTAGTGTAAGACATTTGCTACAGTATGTTTTTATATCCTGGCAAAATTAAATATCTGACCCAATTCAAGTATTCGAAGCACAAAATATGTATGCACTTTTTTGATTAGCATGTAAGTTGGCATTCTGTGGTATTTTCAGAAAGGATGCATGGTGTGCAAATTAAAATACTGCTTTTTAGATATGAGTAAAATAGATGTTTGTTAGGAACTTGATTCTTTATAGAAAAACTACTACCAAGATATTTGTTGCATTTTGGGTATACCAAGCTGTGAATTATGTAAAAACGTGTGTGACTAGCTGTAACGTTTATAGTCATTTTTTACAGTTAGCCCCAGAGTCTTGCATTTAAGTACCTTTGTTTCAAGAAGGGAAAAAGTTGAATAGACTTTGCCTTGGGGCATCTTAAGGACTAAAACAATCTCATTGTTTCATTTCAGACTGTTCATATAAGGTAGCAATAGATCAAATCCATAGAGATCATATTTTTCCCTTGCCATGACCATGTAATAATGGTATCTTAAGACATAGAATCGATTTGACTGATTTTGCTTTTGCCTCTACTCTCATGTGTTTCTTCTGAATGACCCTTGCTTGGCCTATGGTCAGGAGTTTCACAGCCACAGAAAATACTTTTCTCTGGAAGCTGAAATTTCTTTGTTTGGGATTTGTTTTTAAACAGGCTGAGAGAGGTTGGTGGCCCTTCTGCTCTGGGCTTTTTCTCTCTCATTTTTTAAGGCAGCTTTGATTTTCTGCTTTAGTTTTGCTTGGTTTTGAAGCAAGGTGAGAAAATGACCAAGGAAGGAAGGCATGCACATCAACAGCTATCTGAAGATCTCTATAATCTTCATCTACCCAGCTCCACTACCCTATTCTGAATGGCTTCTACCACTTATACAGGCCATGCGGGGTACTAAGGTCTCTTCCCATCTATCCTGACTGACGTCTGGAAGATCCTTTTGCTGTGGATTCAGTCAAGAGAAGGTTGACTCATTAGAAACAGTGTCTTTTTTATAAAGCATAAGTGAAATTTATTTATTTATTTATTTCCATAGGTTACTCGGGAACAGGTGGTGTTTGGTTACATGAGTAGGTTCTTTAGTGGTGATTTGTCAGATTTTGGTGCACCAATCACCCGAGCAGTACACACTGCACACTATTTGTAGTCTTTTATCCGTCACCGCCTTCCCACCCTTTCCACCTGAGTCCCCAAAGTCCACTGTGTCATTCTTTTTCTTTTTTTTTTTTTTTCTTTTTGTGAGACGGAGTCTCGCTCTGTCACCCAGGCTGGAGTGCAGTGGCGCAATCTTGGCTCACTGCAACTTCTGCCTCCTGGGTTCAAGTGATTCTCCTGCCACAGCCTCCCGAGTAGCTGGGATTACAGGTGTATGCCACCATGTGTGGCTAATTTTTCTATTTTTAGTAGAGACAGGGTTTCACCATGTTGGTCAGGCTGGTCTCGAACTCTTGATCTCGTGATCTGCCCGCCTCGGCCTCCCAAAGTGCTGGGATTATACACGTGAGCCACCATGCCCTGCTTATTGTGTCCTTCTTATGCCTTTGAATCCTTATAGCTTATCTCTCACTTATCAGTGAGAACATATGATGTTCTGTTTTCCATTCCTGAGTTACTTCACTTAGAATAATAGTCTCCACTCTCATCCAGGTTGCTATGAATACCATCAATTAATTCCTTTTTATGGCTGAGTAGTATTCCATTGTGTGTGTGTGTATATATATAATATATTACATAATATCTATAATATATTACACAATATGTAATTACATAATATATTTAATATATTACTATATATATATATATATATATATATATATTCCACTCGTTGATTGATGGGCATTTGGGTTGGTTCCACATTGTTGCAATTGTGAATTGTGCTGCTATAAACATGCGTGTGCAAGTGCCTTTTTCGTATAATGACTCCTTTTCCTCTGGGTAGATATCCAATAGTGGGATTGTTGGATCAAATGTTAGTTCTACTTTTAGTTCGTCAAGGAATCTCCACACTGTTTTCCATAGTAGCTGTACTAGTTTACATTCCCACCAGCAGTGTAGAAGTGTTCCCTGTTCACCATATCCATGTCAACGTCTATTATTTTTTGATTTTTTTATTATAGCCATTCTTGCTGGAGTGAAGTGGCATCGCATTGTGGTTTTGAGTTGCATTTCCCTGATCATTGGTGATGTTGAGCATTTTTTCATGTTTGTTGGCCATTGGTATATCTTCTTTTGAGAATTTTCTATTCACGTCCTTAGCCCACTTTTTGATGGGAATGTTTGTTTTCATCTTGCTAATTTGTTTGAGTTCGTTGTAGATTCTGGATATTAGTCCTTTGTCAGATGTATAGATCGTGAAGATTTTCTCCCAGTCTGTGAGTTATCTCTTTACTCTGCTGACTGTTCTTTTTGCTGTGCCAAAGCTCTTTAATTTAATTAAGTCCCAGAAATGTATCTTTTTATTGCATTTGCTTTTGGGTTCTTTGTCATGAAATCCTTGACTAAGCCAATGTCTAAAAGGGTTTTTCCAATGTTATCTTCCATAATTTTTATAGTTTCAGGTCTTAGATTTAAGTCCTTAATCCATATTGAGTTGATTTTTGTATGGTGAAAGATGAGGATCCAGTTTCATTCTCCTACATATAGTTTACCAGTTATTCCAGAATCATTTGTTGAATAAGGTGTCCTTTCCCCACTTTATGTTTTTGTTTTCTTTATCAAAGATCAATTGGCTGAAAGTTTTGGGTTTATTTCTGGGTTGTCTATTCTGTTCCATTGTCTATGTGCCTATTTGTATACCAGTACCATGCTATTTTCGTGACCATGGCCTTATACTATATTTTGAAATCAGGTAATGTGATGCCTCCAGATTTGTTCTTTTTGCTTAGTCTTACTTTGGCTTTGCAGGCTCTTTTTTGGTTCCATATTAATTTTAGGATTTTTTTTCTAGTTCTGTGAAGAATGATGGTGGTATTTTTTATGGGGATTGTGTTGAATTTGTAGATTGCTTTTGGCACTATGGTCACTTTCACAATATTGATTCCACTCATCCATAACCATGGGATGTGTTTCCATTTGTTTGTGTCATGTATGATTTCTTTCAGCAGTGTTTTGTAGATTTCCTTGTAAAGGTCTTTTGCCTCCTAGGCTAGGTATATTCCTAAGTATTTTATTTATTATTTATTTATTTATTTATTTATTTATTTATTTACAGCTATTTTAAAAGGGGTTGAGTTCTTGATCTGATTCTCAGCTTGGTCGCTGTTGGTGTATAGAGGAGCTACTGATTTGTGTATATTAATATTGTATCCAGAAACGTTGCTGATTTTATCAGTTCTAGGAGCTTTCTGGAGGAGTCTTTGGGGTTTTCTAGGTAAACAATCATGTCATCAGCAAACAGTGACAGTATGACTTATTCTTTACAATTTGGATGCCCTTTATTTCTTTCTCTTGACTGATTGCTCTGGCTAGGACTTCCAGTACTATGTTGAAGAGGAATGGTGAGAGTTGGCATCCTTGTCTTGTTCAAGGTCTCAGAGAGAATGCTTTCAACTTTTCCTCATTCAGATTACGTTGGCTGTGGGTTTGTCATAGGTGGTGTTTATTACATTGAGATATGTCCCTTGTATGCCAATTTTGCTGGGAGTTTTAATCATAAAAGGATGCTAGATTTTGTCGAATGCTTTTTCTGTATCTATTGAAATAATCATGTGATTTTCCTTTTTAATTCTGTTTATGTGGTGAATCACATTTATTGACTTGTGTATGTTAAACCATCTTTGCATCCCTGGTATGAAACCCACTTCAGTTTGAGATGACACCACTTTTGGATGACCAGAATCTCTGCTTTCTTTTAGAATTTATTCCCCGTTCCTTTCTGGACACAAGTCCTCCATCTCACCCTCTAACCCTTGGTTGTTCTAGACTTCCACTAGGCAGATGCTCTAACTCTTGAGTCCAACCTCACTCAAGCCTTATTCAGTTCTTGGCATCATTGACCCTTTGAAAAGAAGGTGACATGGTTTGGGTCTGTGTTCCCACCAAATCTCATGTCGAATTGTAGTTTCCAATGTTGTAGTTGGGGCCTGGTGAGAGGGGGCTGGATCATGGGGGTGGATTTCTCATGAATGGTTTAGCAGCACCATGTCCCTTCGTATTGTGCTGATGATAGTGAGTTCTCATGAAATCTGGTCCTTTAAAAGTGTGTAGCACCTCCCTCACCGTCTTTCTTCCTCCTGCTCTGGCTCTATAAAATGGGCTGGCTCCCCCTTTGCCTTCTGCCATGATTGGACGCTTCCTGAGGACTCCCTAGAAGCAGAAGCCGCTATGCTTTCCTGGACACCCTGCAGAACCATAAGCCAATTAAAACTCTTTTCTTTAAAAATTATCCAGTTTCAGGTATTTCTTTTTTTTTTTTTTTTTTCGAGAAGGAGTCTTGCTCTGTCACCCAGGCTGGAGTGCAGTGGCCGGATCTCAGCTCACTGCAAGCTCCACCTCCCGGGTTCACGCCATTCTCCTGCCTCAGCCTCCCGAGTAGCTGGGACTACAGGCGCCTGCCACTTTGCCCGGCTAAGTTTTTGTATTTTTAGTAGAGACGGGGTTTCACTGTGTTAGCCAGGATGGTCTCGATCTCCTGACCTCATGATCTGCCCGTCTCGGCCTCCCAAAGTGCTGGGATTACAGGCTTGAGCCACCGCGCCCGGCCTCAGGTATTTCTTTATAGCAATGTGAGAACAGACTAATACAGACGGTGAATTCATATCAGGTCTTAAATATTTCTTCAGTTGCAAGCTATCAATTGTGAATCTTTCAGTTACCTCTCTTACAGATCTCAGAGATTTCTATGACCATAGTACTCTGACTCATTTCTCTTGCTCTTGTTCTGTTCATTTCAGACAGACTCATCAACCAATTTAACTTCTTCTGTTAATGTTCTAGTCATATTAGTTCCCTCAAATTATCAGAAACTGCTTGCCTCTTCTCTTGAACCAAAATATAAATAATATGCAAACTTGACCTTCAAAATAGAAGCTAGATAGGTAACAAATGCAACTCTCATTAGAGTATTACATTTAACATATTTCATAGACAAAGATAAAGAAGCATGTTTCAACAGGTTTTTAGTTTGTGTAACACCACAAAAACGTATGCATAATTCTTTAAAGAGAACTACTATGGGTGTAGTGTGAGTACAACAAACACTGTAGTTTGAGATCAAAAGTTTTTGCCTTTTAAGTATTCATTTGGTCATTTAAGCATGCCTCTTACCAGCCAGAAATTATTAACCAAAATCTGATAATATCCATTCGTCCCTACCTCCATCCATTATCTACTCTTAAGCCCAAATCAGAATTTTGAAAATATAAATGTGATCATATTACTCCTCTACTGAAGACCCTTTAATGACTTTCCTTTGCAGTTTCAATAAAATGCAAATTCTTTTTCTGTTTGTTTGTTTTCTGAGACAAGGTCTTGTTCTGTTTTCCAGGCTGAAGGGCAGTGGCTAGATCATAGCTCCCTGCAGCCTCAAACTCCTGGGCTTAAGCAATCCTCCCACCTCAGCCTCCTGAGTAGCTGGGACTTCAGGTGCACCCCACAGCATCCAACTAATTTAAAATGCAATTCTTTAACACAGGCATCAACATCCTACATAATCTGATCCCTGCCTACCATCCCCACCTCGTCTCATGCTAGTGTCCAGCTACCTCTCCAGTCTTTAGCCACACTGGCCTTTCAGCTACTTAAGCATGTTTTACATCTTCATAAAAGGTGTTATATCCTTCTTGAACATTCTTCCACCCATTCTTTGCGTGGCTGGCTCCTTCTCATTCTTCAGATCTCAGCTTAAATATTGCTTCCCCAGAGAGGGCTTCTTATTCACCCAAGCTAAACAAGCAAACTAAAGTGTGTAACTCCAGTTGTTTTCTCTTTGTGTCCTCTGTTTCTTTCATAGAACTTATCGACATTTGTAATTATGTATCTATTTGGCCATCTAAGTGTCTAATGTCTGCCTCCCCACTAAACTAAAAGTTTCATGAGGACAGAGAGCATCTTCATTTTATTGTAACAATGTAATTCATAGTATAGAACTTAACACATAGTAAGTAATCAATAAATATTTCTCCATTAAGTGAACAATGAATGATAAATGGGAAATTTGTTGCCAAAATAGTTGTATTTAAATAGGAAAAATAAAACAAAATTAGCCACCCTAAAGTAAGGATCTGATTTCATTCATCATCATAAACTTGAGTGCAACTCTAGAATGTTTTTGAAAAAACAAATATAATTTTAGATGGCATCAGCATCAAATATTTCTTGGTACATTTGATTTCCAAAAAGAAATATAATTTAAAGCTTTTAAAAATGTTTTCTCTTCAATTTAGTACTTATTGGACGAGAATAAATATTTTTATAGATGCTCAGATACAGATATAATTTCATATATTGTAACATGATTTTTAAAAAGAAAGGCGCACACTTGGTACCATACACATTGTAGAATAATGCAAAGGACTTTATTGTAGAATAAAGCAAATTCCTGCAATTGGAATCCATTTGTCTTCTTTGCTTTTGAAATGACTTCTGCCAAAAAAATGACTATGATGCTACATTAATAGATATGCTAATTGAGGTAACCACTCAAGAAAAACGAATTTTTGAAATTACATTTTAAAAGGCTCCTTAGATCAGAGGGTAGGAATTGTAAAATACCTTTCTTTTATCCTGACACTTACAAAAGGAAAATCCAGAGGTAGTACTAACTTTCTACATATTTAGGACCATCTGCCAAAATAAGCAATTCAACCCTTGTTGCATATACTTTCACTATAGAAGGAGAAAAAAGCATTAGAATAAATTCTTGGTCCACGAAAACTATGCCACTAACTCTCCCTATGAGCTTCTGGACTGTCAAGGACTCTGATTTACTGGTAGTGTCCCCTTCAAAATAATCCAGGAGCCCAGAAGGAGCTGCCATGACACAAATCCTTTTATCATTATGCTAACACGGGTCCAAAATGGCATATGCCTGAGCTCATGGGGAAACACTAAGCTCCGTTTCACTATTCTGAGGCTCTAGAGTTTGTGACATTTATGTTTGTTTTTTAAAAATCCGGCCGGGTGCGGTGGCTCACGCCTGTAATCCCAGCACTTTGGGAGGCCAAATTTGGGAGGATCATGAGGTCAGAAGATCGAGACCATCCTAGCGAACACGGTGAAACCCTGTGTCCACTAAAAATACAAGAAATTAGCCGGGTGTGGTGGCGGGCGCCTGTAGTCCCAGCTACTCGGGAAGCTGAGGCAGGAGAATGGCATGAACCTGGGAGGCAGAGCTTGCAGTGAGCCACCATCGAGTCACCGCATTCCGGCCTGGGCGACGAAGCGAGACTCCATCAAAAAAAAAAAGAAAAAAAAATCCATGTACCTATACCATACTGTTTTAATAACTGTAATTTTTGAACCAGGTTTTATTTTTTGTTAGAGTAAGTCCTCCTCATTAGTCTTCTTTTTCAGAAAATATTTGCTATTCTTGGCTATATATTCTTTAGGATGGAGTTTAAAAGTACTTTATCAAGGTACAAGAATAATCTCTGGTACTTTTATTGTAAATTTTATTAAAACTATTTCAGAGGAATTAACAAGTTAAAAACTTTTGTCCTCTCATTCATGTTTCAGGAGGTTTTTTTGGTAAAGTTTCACCATTTTCTTCATACAGATCTTGCACATTTCTTGTTGAGATTATTTCCAGGTATTTTCTACACTCTGGTGTTAGAGCAAATGAGCTCTCCACTGTGTTTTCTAACTGGTTACTGAGATGTTTAGGAAAACTATTAAACTTAAAATCTCCTTTTAAATGGTTTTCATTTAGATTCTGTGGGTTAGAAAATCATTTCATTTGAAGATATTAATTGTGCCTCCTGATTTCTATTAGTGATGGCTCTTATTTCTGTTTCCTGCTTTATTGCACTGGCTAGGGAATTTTAAAAATTAAATTATAATGGTGATAGCAGATCTTCTTAGCTTGTTCCTGATTTTAATGGGGTTACATCTATAGTGTTTTACCATTGCAAATGATGCTAGCTGATTGATTTCTGATAGACATTTTCTATCCCAACAAGGAAAAAAGAATATATGATATTCTTCATGAATTGACATATCATTATTGCTTTTCCAATCTTCTCTATATTTTTCCAAATTTAACATATGTGCTGAAGAAGAAAGGACTGCATTACTCTTTAAATAAAACTAGTCTGTTGCCAGGTGTGGTGGCTCATGCCCATAATCCCAACACTTTGGGAGGCCGAGGCAGGTGGATCATTTGAGGTCAGGAGTTCAAAACCAGCCTGGCCAACATGGTGAAACACCGTCTCTACCAATAATAATAATAATAATAAATAGCTGGGCGTAGTGGCCCGGGCCTGTAATCCCAGCTACTTGGGAGGCTGAGGCAGGAGAATCACTGAACCCAGGAAGCAGAGGTTGCAGTGAGCCGAGATCAGGCCACTGCACTCCAGCCTGGGCAACAGAGCAAGACTCCATCTAAAAGAAATAATAATAATAATAATAATAATAATAATAATAATAATAAAATTAGCCTGTCATATTTAAATGTCTTTTAAAATATTTTGACGGTAAAGGTCAAAACATGTTTTAAAAGCAGTCTGCATTAATTAAAAGTAGGGCTCATAGAGATCTGTAGTAGGTTGTACAATATTCAACCTAAAGCATTATGGTAATGAATCCTTTCTCTACGGATGCAAGCTATTCATCTAGAAAAAGGGAAGTCAATTGAGTAAGTTGGTAACTTTGTTTCCACACGGAGCTTTTCTCTGATTAGAGGCCAGGCATTTAGGAGGAAAATAGACACAAAGGTGAGACAACCCAAAAGTCTTTTTTGCTCTAAATATTAAAAGTAGGCAAAGAACTGCCATTGTCCTCCAAATCTAATTAGCAATAATAAAAAAGGGAGCTCTTACCAGAAAGACGAGAAAAGACAGTTAACAGTTTTTGACACCTGTAGGAAAGAGAGGGAGGGGGAGCTTGGGGATTTGATCATTAAGAATTGTTAACGTAGTAGCTGAAGAAAACTGCCAGCCCTTGTCAAGATGCTGTGAAAATAGACAGGACATCTTTTCAATATCTGGAAGCAGTGTAGCTGAGAACGGGAAACGTTTTCTTTCCCAAGGAAACACCAAGCTTTATTTAAGGTGATTAATAACAGGTGAGCTTGATGAAAAAGGAGGCCAACCTAAGTAGGTGGTAATATTTCTTTGTATTTTGTAAATATTATATATCTAGGTAAATACCTACTTGATATAGCGAATACTAAATGTTTACACAGGTTTTTTTTCCCCCTCTACTATACAAGGATTTTTTTCATTCTAATTTAAGATGTAATTTCCATAACATATTTTGGTATTTGGAAGCATTATATTTCACACTCTATATATGAACAACTATTGCTTGTAAAATAAATAAGCATTTCTACATGTTTAAATCTAAAAGTTTAATAATCTATATTAACATTGCCTACCCTATTGAACTATTTGAATTACCATGTGGATATTACTTTTCAAACAAATATGATCCATTAAAAGTATTTTATAAGCGCCTCTGCCCATCTGCTGCACCATCTGGAAAGTACGGAGTGCTTCTGCTGGGCCGCCGTGCAACCCTACAGGAGTGAAGTGGCAACCTTGTGTGTGATCTTTCTGCCCTCCCAAAGTTTGCTTTTTTGACAAAGTTTACTTTTAAATTAAAAGGTTTAAAATGGAGAAGATAAAAAAAATTATAAACAATATATATTCATTGTAAAAAGTTTAAAAACAGAAAAGTGCATAAAGTGAAATTTGAAAGTAGCTACTACATCTAACCTCATTACTCCCAGGTAGCCACTGTTAAGAATTTGCTGTGTATTTCAGAGCAAACAAATCCAAAAGCTAGCAGAAGGCAAGAAATAACTAAGATCAGAGCAGAACTGAAGGAGATAGAAACACAAAAAAATCCTTCAAAAAAATCAATGAATCCAGGAGCTGGTTTTTTGAAAAGATCAACAAAATTGATAGACGGCTAGCAAGACTAATAAAGAAGAAAAGAGAGAAGAATCAAACAGATGCAATAAAAAATGATAAAGGGGATATAACCACCGATCCCACAGAAATACAAACTACCATCAGAGAATACTATAAACACCTCTACGCAAATAAACTACAAAACCTAGAAGAAATGGATAAATTCCTGGACACCTACACTCTCCCAAGACTAAACCAGGAAGAAGTTGAATCTCTGAATAGACCAATAACAGGCTCTGAAATTGAGGCAATAATTAATAGCCTACCAACCAAACAAAAGTCCAGGACGAGATGGATTCACAGCCGAATTCTACAAGAGGTACAAAGAGAAACTGGTACCATTCCTTCTGAAACTATTCCAATCAGTAGAAAAAGAGGGAATCCTCGCTAACTCATTTTATGAGGCCAGCATCATGTTGATACCAAAGGTGGCAGAGACACAACAAAAAAAGAGAATTTCAGACCAATATACCTGATAAACATCGATGTGAAAATCCTCAATAAAATACTGGCAAACCGAATGCAGCAGCACATCAAAAAGTTTATCCACCAAGATCAAGCTGGCTTCACCCCTGGGATGCAAGGCTGGTTCAACATATGCAAATCAATAAATGTAATCCATCACATAAACAAAACCAAAGACAAAAACCACATGATTAGCTCAATAGATGCAGAAAAGGCCTTTGACAAAATTCAACAGCCCTTCATGCTAAAATCTCTCAATAAACTAGGTATTGATGGGACGTATCTCAAAATAATAAGAGCTATTTATGACAAACCCACAGCCAATATCATACTGAATGGGCAAAAACTGGAAGCATTCCCTTTGAAAACTGGCACAAGATAAGGATGCCCTCTCTCACCACTCCTATTCAACATAGTGTTGGAAGTTCTGGCCAGGGCAATCAGGCAAGAGAAAGAAATAAAGGGCATTCAATTATGAAAAGAGGAAGTCAAATTGTCCCTGTTTGCAGAAGACATGATTGTATATTTAGAAAACCCCATCGTCTCAGCCCAAAATCTCCTTAAGCTGACAAGCAACTTCAGCAAAGTCTGAGGATAAAAAATCAATGTACAAAAATCACTAACATTCTTATATACCAATAATAGACAAACAGAGAGCCAAATCATGAGTGAACTTCCATTTATAATTGCTACAAAGATAATAAAATACCTAGGAATCCAACTTACAAGGGATGTAAGGGACCTCTTCAAGGAGAACTACAAACCACTCTTCAACAAAATAAAAGAGGACACAAACAAATGGAAGAACATTCCATGTTCATGGATAGGAAGAATCAATACCGTGAAAATGGCCATACTGCCCAAGGTAATTTACAGATTCAATACCATCCCCATCAAGTTACCAATGACTTTCTTCACAGAATTGGAAAAAGCTACTTTAAAGTTCATATGGAACCAAAAAAGAGCCCGCATTGCCAAGACAATCCTAAGCCAAAAGAACAAAGCTGGAGGCATCATGCTACCTGACTTCAAACTATACTACAAGGCTACAGTAACCAAAACAGCATGGTACTGGTACCAAAACAGAGATATAGACCAATGGAACAGAACAGAGCCCTCAGAAATAACACCACACATCTACAACCATCTGATCTTTGACAAACCTGACAAAAACAAGAAATGGGGAAAGGATTCCGTATTTAATAAATGGTGCTGGAAAAACTGGCTAGCCATATGTAGAAAGCTGAAACTGGATCCCTTCCTTACACATTATACAAAAATTAATTCAAGATGGATTAAAGACTTAGATGTTAGACCTAGAACCATAAAAAACCCTAGAAGAAAACCTAGGCAATACCATTCAGGACATAGGCATGGGCAAGGACTTCATGACTAAAACACCAAAAGCAATGGCAACAAAAACCAAAATAGACAAATGGGATCTAATTACACTAAAGAGCTTCTACACAGCAAAAGAAACTACCATCAGAGTGAACAGGCAACCTACAGAATGGGAGAAAATTTTTGCAATCTACCCGTCTGACAAAGGGCAAATATCCAGAATCTACAAAGAACTTAAACAAATTTACAAGAAAAAATCGAACAACCCCATCAAAAAATGGGCAAAGGAAATGAACAGACACTTCTCAAAAGAAGACATTTATGCAGCCAACAGACACATGAAAAAATGCTCATCATCACTGGTCATCAGAGAAAGGCAAATCAAAACCACGATGAGATACCATCTTACACCAGTTAGAATGGCGATCATTAAAAAGTCAGGAAACAACAGGCACTGGAGAGGATGTGGAGAAATAGGAACGCTTTTACACTGTTGGTGGGAGTGTAAACTAGTTCAGCCACTGTGGAAGACAATGTGGCGATTCCTCAAGGATCTAGAACTAGAAATACAATTTGACCCAGTGATTCTATTACTGGGTATATACCCAAAGGATTATAAATCATGCTACCATAAAGACACATGCACACGTATGTTTATTGTGGCACTATTCACAATAGCAAAGACTTGGAACCAACCCAAATGTCCATCAATGATAGACTGGATTAAGAAAATGTGGCACATATGTTATTGCCACATAGTATGGAACACTATGCAGCCATAAAAACGGATGAGTTCTTGTCCTCTGTAGTGACATGGATGAAGCTGGAAACCATCATTCTCAGCAAACTGTCTCAAGGACAGAAAACCAAACACCACATGTTCTCACTCATAGGGGGGAATTGAACAATGAGAACACTTGGACACAGGGTGGGGAACATCACACACTGGGGCCTGTCATGGGATGGGGCGATGGGGTAGGGATAGCATTAAGAGAAATAGCTAATGGTAATGACGAGTTAATGGGTGCAGCAAACCAACATGGCATGTGTATACATATGTAACAAACCTGCATATTGTGCATATGTACCCTAGAACTTAAAATATAATTAAAAAAATAAAAAAGTATACCACATACAATTACGTACAGTACGTAATACTAACAAAGATAATAAGTGACCATACTTTAATGGTTAAAAAAAAGAATTTGCTGTATACTTCTATGCATATGCAAACACACAAATACAAAGATTTTTTTTTTGTTTGTTCTTTAAATGTGATTACACTCTACAGATTTTCTTCAACTTGCTTTTATCCACAGCATAATTGATATCTTTCCATATCTACACAGCAATTTTGGTAATAGTAATATTTTAAAAAAAAAAAAAAAAGCAGAGAAATCTAAATTACTGCTTTTTTTTTTTTTTTCCTGTTTTAAGTTGGCCTTGTCTGGATAAACTCCACAATTGTACCAAACCGGTAAACCTAATTTAACATCATCCACCTTGTGGCAGCTAATGGAATCATTGGCTAATGTCTCAAAGCAGTAATTCTCAAATTTTAGCATCTATCAAGGTTGTACCACATAATTGCCTTCCCACTCAGTCCTGCGGGGATGATTTATAAGTTTCTTATGAGCAAGGCTTTGAAACTAAGAGAATAGACTCTTTCTCTTCTGAAGACCACTCTATCTCCCAATTACCCACAATAAAATGCCTATTAGCAATTCGCTAACACAACACAACACAGTTGTCCTCAGAAGTAGAAGAGGGAGAAAACACACAGTCCCTTGTCCCCAGCATAGCTCAGACCAGTCATTCTCAAACTGTAGTATACACTAAAAGTCACCAGAAGGCTTGTTAAAATACAGACCACTGGACCCCACAACCAGAATTTCTGATTTTCAGGCTACAGCCTGAGAATTTGCATTTCTAACAAGTTCCCAAGTGATGCAGCTTCACCTGCTCCCAGGACTATTCTTTGAGAATAACTGTCTCACAGAAAATAATCAACCTCTTTATCCACTTCCCAATGTGTCTGACTTAAGACAACCAAAAGTCATAGAACAGAATTCACCAAAAGTCAAAAAAAGTAGGCCGAGGCCGGGCGCGGTGGCTCAACCCTGTAATCCCAGCACTTTGGGAGGCCGAGGCGGGTGGATCACGAGGTCAGGAGATCGAGACCATCCTGGCTAACATGGTGAAACCCCGTCTCTACTAAAAATACAAAAAACTAGCCGGGCGTGGTGGCGGGCGCCTGTAGTCCCAGCTACTCGGAGGCTGAGGCAGGAGAATGGCATAAACCCGGGAGGCGGAGCTTGCAGTGAGCCGAGATCGCGCCACTGCACTCCAGCCTGGGTGACACAGCGAGACTCCGTCTCAAAAAAAAAAAAAAAAAAAAAAAAAAAAAGTAGGCCGAAACTAGAACTTGCATATAGAATGCTCTTTAATTACTATGTGTCAAAACCAAACTGTAGTAAGAAATGTTGAAGCACTTATCTCTATTTACTGGATTGAAAATACAACTTTTCTTTTCCCCCAGGTCTTCTTACTTTCAACTTAGCTAGGTCCCCCAATTAAGATGGAATATGTGGCCTCAGAGCATGATCACTTAAAAAAAAAAAATCGTAATCCCAGAGTGAAAAATGAGAACCTAAGAATGGTTAATAGCATATCTCTGTTCAGTCTTCGTAGAAGCTCCTAGTAGAAATGGAGTCTTTCAAAGGAAGCCCATCTTCATTCCCAATGCCAAACCAAGCTCTTTTTCAACTCAAGTGATTTCTGTTGTCCAATATTCATCTGAAGAATATTAAAGGGGGCTGGGCACAGTGGCTCACACCTGTAATCCCAGCACTTTGGGAGGCCGAGGTGCGTGGATCACCTGAGATCAGGAGTTCAAGACCAGCCTGGGCAACATGGTGAAATCCCGTCTCTACTAAAAATACAAAAATTAGCCAGCATGGTGGCATGCAACTGTGGTCCCAGCTACTCGGGAGGTTAAAGAACAAGAATCGCTTGAACTCAGGAGATGGAGGTTGCAGTGAGCAGAGATGGTGCCACTGCACCCCAGCCTGGCCAACAGAGTGAGACTCTGTCTTAAAAATGAATAAAAAAGAAAGAATAATGAAGGAGTAAAGAGTCCTTGGCTCCAATTCCAACTTCATACTTTCTACGTGTGTCACCTGACATCTGTACCTTCAGTTTCCTTACCAATAAAATGGGTATAATCATAACCCCTATTTGAAAGTTATACAGATTCAATAGTATAATACAATGCATGGAAATCACTTAGCACAGTATCTGCCATATAATAAATATTCAATAAATAGCTATTACTACTAAAACTGCTAATGTCTACTAAATAATTGAAATACAGAATTAGTTTTCTGGCTATATATCTTTCTTTCAACATAAACATAACTACCAATGTACCTTTAAAATTTTTTCTAGATTGAGTGTTACATGATCAAATTTGCTTATCGTATGATCTGTGTGACTGCTATGCAGAGAGTGAGCTATGTGTACACAAAGATGAAAATGAGAACCTACACAGGAGACTATTACAGTAATCAAGGGGAGAGATGATGATGGCTTGGACTAAGTGATTGCAATGGGGACAGGAATATGAGATTAATGTAAGAGATTTTGGAGATAAAACCAAACAGACTTGGGGATAGATTAGATATTAGGTAAAAGGAAGAATTTAAGATGACTACTAGTTTCCTAGCATGGATAACTAAGGGGATTGGTGATATGATTAACCAACATGAAAAAGAAGCAAAGATTATGGAGAATAGGAATAGAAGCAAAATGTTGGGATTTGAAGACAGTATGCCATATGCTCAAGCCACCCTGCAGGTCACTGTCCAGTATGCCAAACTGTAAGTCCTAATCATCCTCTGACTCTGAGTCTTTTCTGTAGCTAGTCACATAAACAATGAAGTAGGTCAGGTGTAACTACCATGCAACTATTTTCTCCCTGGAGAATGCACTTGCTTGTTTACTGCTTGCTACAAAAGGTGCTGAGCCTTTAGTCCTGGATTCCTCAGGTTGCAGTGCAACTCACTCCAGGTGGAGCTACCAACTGGGTCCATACGTCCATGTGGTACCATGGGGAACAAGCACTACCATGTCAATGCTCTTCCTGTTTACTGTAGGCTCAAACTACAACTTTCATATAGAATGCTCTTAATCCGTTTACCGTGCTGTGAGTATTGTCTTGTTCTGATCCAGGGGTCAGAAAACTGTTCCTGCAGTGGGCCAGACAGTAAATATTTTAGGTTTTCCAAGCCAGCTGTAAGAATTATTCAATTATTGTCATTGTAGCATGAAAGCCACAAACAATATGCAAACAAATGAGTGTGGATGTGTTACAGTAACATTTTATTATGGACATTGAAAGTTGCCTATCATATAATTTTCATGTGTCATAAAACATTATCCTTCTTTTGACTATTTTAAACATTAAAATATAAAAACATAGGCTGGGTGTGGTGGCTCACACATGTAATTCTAGCACTCTGGGAGGCTGAGGCAGGTGGATTGCTTGAGCCCAAAAGTTCAAGACCAGCCTGGACAACATAGCAAGACCTGGTCTCTAACAGAAAAATAAAATTAAAATTAAATATAAAAACAGTTATTAACATACAAAAACAGTCGGTGGACTGGATTTAGCCAGGGGATGTAGTTTGCTAACCTCTTCTCTATAAAACTGACTCAAGTTGCCTACTTTTGACTCGTATGGCACTGTGGCAAGACAAACTGCTTGCTTAGTAATCTCATTTGGAGTTTTGTTATTCCTTCCTATTCTCTCTGTCAGATTGGGATTCTTTGCCAACAATGGGATACATTTTTAACATGCTTAATTTGAGTTACCCGTAGGACTACAGACATAGAAATGGAGATAGGCATGCCCACCCTTAGGAAAGATATCAGAAATAAAGATATATTTGAAAGGCATTAGATTGTAGGTAATAATTAAGACAAAAAGGTTGGCTAAGTTTGCCCAAGGATAATATGAATAATGAGAAAAGAAGAGAACTAGGGATGTGAGATCCTGGGAAACACATACATTTAGAGTAGTGTTTCAGAACTTGGGGTGATCTTGCCTCCCTAGGGACATTTGGAAATGTTTGAAGCCATTTTTGGTTATCACAACTGGAAGAGTGCTACTGGCATCTAGTGGGTAGAGGCTAGGAATGCTGCTAAACATCAGACAATGCACAGTCTAACCCCCCACAACAAAAAAAATTTCCAGTTCAATATGCCAATAGTGCAGAGGATAAGAAACTGATTTAGAAGAAAGGGGAAAAAAAGAGAAATAAAATAAGACCCAAGGAACACACCCAGTGCCTAGACCTTGAGCTCTAATACCATTCCTAATAAAAGTAAGCAGTAATTCTTAAAAGAAGTGGTTGCTTCTAGGGACTGGTGCAGAAAATGTACAAATGAACTTGGTGCATCATATGGTGTCAGAAAGTAATTAAGTGCTAACACACACACACACACACATTGATGGAGTATGTCAAAGGGACAAGGAAGCCGTAATTAAGTGCTAACACACACACACACACACACACACACACACACACACACATTGATAGAGTATGTCAGAGGGACAAGGAAGCCAACTGAAAGAGCTCCCAATGGCCAAATGGAACAGCTTGAGCGACAAAACAAATACAATGCATTGGATTGTCATCCAAGAATTAAATAGATATCCATGAGTCTATACTGATATAAATGAATAATTGAATAAATAAATGAGGAAAAAGAACCAAATCTCCAGTGAAGAAGAATTGCAAATACTTTAGGTATTCCACCCAAAAGGAAAGGCAGAGCACAACTACTCACTCCTTATTTGTGATATGGGCTCTGCAGAGTAGCATCCTTCCAAAAAGAACAGTATGGAAAGGGGGGAAAGACACTACTTTAACCAGGGGATCAAGGTCAACAATTGTGATAAATCAATTTGGTGTTAAGGACCCTTGATATAATTGGAAAGAATGACAATTTACCTCTGTGGTCTTCCTCCTCAAAAGCTGGAACCCCAGTCTACTTAGGAAGAAAACATCAGACAAATATCAATAGAGGGACATTCTGCAAAATACCTGATCAGTACTTCTCAACACTTCCAAGGTCATCAAAAACAAGGAAAGTCTGAGAACCTGTCACAGCCAAGAAAAATCTAAGGACACATGATAGCCAATTGTAATACAGTATCCTAGATGGGTTCTGGAACAGGAGAAAGACATTAGGTAAAAACTAAGAAAATCTAAATAAAATATGGACTTTAGTTTGTTATAATGGACCAATATGGCTTCATTAATTGTAACAAATGTACCATACTGTTGTAAGATCTTAATAATAGGGAAAACTGGATGTGGGGCATATAGGAACTCGTACAACATTTACAATTTTTCTCTAAAACTACTATAAAATAATAAAGAGTTTATTAAAGAACGTAAGGGCTAGGAATGGCCAGAAAGGTAGGATAATTGTAATAGCAATATGGAAAGCAAGGAAGAAGAGGGTTTCAATGATGAGTGAACTATGGGTTAAGGATAAACAAATAAGATAGAATTAAAAAGTATCTCACGGAGTTGACACTTGAAACTGTTTCCTGAATGACTGGTGTAGACTTTTATTTCAAGTAGTTTGGTTTTGAATAAAAAGAAAGATACAAGGGTCAGCTGGGCGCTGTGGCTCACTCCTGTAATCCCAGCACTCTGGGAGGCTGAGGCGGGTGGATCACCTGAGGTCAGGAGTTCGAGACCAACCTGGCAAACATGGTGAAACCCCATCTCTACTAAAAATACGAGCCGGGCATGGGGGCAGTCGCCTGTAATCTGTAATCCCAGCTACTCGGGAGGCTGAAGCAGGAGAACCACTCAAACCCGGGAGGCAGAGGTTGCAGTGAGCCGAGATCGCACCATTGCCCTCCAGCTGGGCAACAAGAGTGAAATTCTGTCTCAAACAAACAAACAAACAAACAAGATACAAGGGTGATAACTGGAAGGTGAGATTGGTTGGAAAGATAGATTTCCTCCTTTTTCAAGTCAGAAAAAAACTCTACTTATTTTCTCCCTCCATATCATTTATCTAGAGAAAACACCCTTCTCATCTTTATTTAGTTTCTACCATATCTTTGTTTTTTTGTTTTCTTCTGCTCCTTGAATCAGCAACTACTATATATATATCCTTTAAGGCCCAACTCTGTCTCCATCTCTATTAACTCTTCCTCAATTACTTCCATCCACACCAAGTTTTCTCTTCCCTAATTCTGACTACACTGTTTGTCATTATTACACAGTTGGTCCCTTATTCTCACGAGGATAACCGCCTTGAAAATAAGGCCTCCAGCACACACTTTTTTACCGCCTGCAGTTTCTATCACTAGACTCTATAGGTAATAGCTACCAGGTAAAGTCTATTTGGCTCGCTGGATGACTTCAAACATTCCAGCTAACTCTAGGAAGCTTGTGATGATCAGCTTCACTGGATTTGACTTCTGCTTCACCCCATTCAGTTTGTCTAAGTGGCGCTTTCTAAAAATCTTCCTCTGTAACTCCTTACAGTGCCCAGTAGAGAATAAATGTTTGTTGAGTGAATATATGAGTTCGCATTCTGTCATCCTCTCTGGATAAAAATCTTTGTGAGGGAAAACTTTTGTTTTTCCTGATACGTCTCCGTAGTACTCAGTGCAGAGATCTGTACACAGTAGATTCAAAAACTCTAACTGATTGACCAATAGCTAAATTGTTAGTAGTAAACATGATCCAACCTTTGTGTTTGTGCACTCAGGTAGATGTTAGCACCTAAATGCTTCAGTTAGCACCTAAAATGCATATTTTTAAGAAATGCTGTGAAAATTTTCAAACATTCATAGAACTAGAGAAAATAATATAAATCCTCATGTTCTCATAACTGGGCTTCAACAATTATAAATATTTTGCCAATCTTACTTCATATATTTTCTATCCTCAGTAATGTTTTTTCTATTTTTTGAGGGGGCAGTATATCTTAAATAAAATTCCATATGTAACGTTACCTACCTTTCTCTCTCGTTCTCTTTCTTTCTCTCTTTCTTTCTTTCTTTCTCTCTCTCTCTTTCTTTCTTTCTTTCTTTCTTTCTTTCTTTCTTTCTTTCTTTCTCTTTCTTTCTTTCCTTTCTTTCTTTCTTTATTGACAGAGTCTTGCTCTGTCACCCACGCTGAGTGCAGTAGCATGATCTCAGCTCTCTGCAACATCTGCCTCCCAGGTTCAAGCAATTCTCGTGCTTCAGCCTCCTGAGTAGCTGGGATTACATGTGCACACCACCATCCCCAGCTAATTTTTGTATTTTTTGGTAGAGATAGGGTTTCGCCATTTTGGCCAAGCTGGTCTCAAACTCCTGGCCTCAAGTGATTTGCCCGCCTCGGCCTCCCAAATTGCTGGGATTACAGGTGTGAGCTACGGTGCCAGGCACATAACATTATTTCAACTGGAAATATTTCAGCAAATTTCTCTAATAGATAAGGACTTTTAAAACAAAGCGTAATACTGTTATCATACCTAACAAAATAAAAACTACGTTATTAATATCATCTAATATGTATTCAAATTTCCCTATTGTCTCAATTTTTTAAAAATTATTCTAGGTCTTGCCAGGCATGGTGGCACTTTTTATTTTATTTTTTTAAAAAGTTATTCTGAGTCTAAACAAGATCTGATTGGAAAGTGTCGTCAGCTTAACAGCAAAAGTTTTAAAAGTAATACTTGTAGCTGTCATAGAAGAGGGAGCAGGAAGGCCTCGGCATCAGCTGTCGCACCACACAACCTAACACTTGATAGTATGCTGTCTTACATTGTTCTCCAGGCATATTATGAGTCTTAGTTCCACAACTAGATTGGAAGCTCTCTAAGGACAAGAACCATGATTCCTACTTCTCTGGATTCCCCACTGTGCATGTCATAAGGTTGGACAGACGGTTTTTGAATTTCTTAATCATATATTTATATCACAACACAATTTGGCTGATTAGATCAATTCAGATATTTTCTAAGTACAAACACAAAAATTAACAACAGCACTACTCTTTTTCCAAAGTTTCTATATCAGAACATACTATTAACTTCCACTATTATCTACATCTCAGGAATTCTTCTAAATACATACCAAGTAGAATCATAGCACTGTGATTCTCTGTGAATTCATAACACCTCTCTTAGGGACCTATTTATTTAATCCATTCACGGTCTAGGTCTGGTTCCTTCCAACTTTTGGCAATTCTGAATAAAGTCTCTACAGACATTCGTGTGCAAGCTTTTGTGTGGATATAAGTTTTCAGCTCCTTTAGGTAAATACTAAGAAGCACAATTGCTGGATTATACGGTCAGAGGATGTCTTCCAAAATTGCTGTACCATTTTGCATTCCCACAGCAATGAATGAGAATTGCTTTTGCTTTATTATCTTTACCAGCATTTGCTGTTGTCAGTATTCTCAATTTTGGAATTCTAGTAGCTGTATAGTGATAGCTGATTATGGCTTTCATTTGTAATTTTCTAATGATATATGTCAGATTCTTATTTGCAATCTGTGTATCTTTTGTAAGATGGCAGTTAAGGTCATTGGCCAATTTTTTTTTTTTTTTTTTTTTTTTTTTTGAGACAGCGTCTTGCTCTGTCACTCAGGCTGGAGTGCAATGGTGCAATCTCAGCTCACTGCAACCTCCACATCACCGGTTCAAGCAATTCTCCCACCTCAGTCTCCCCAGTAGCTGGGATTACAGGGATATGTCAACACACCTGGCTAATTTTTTTTTTTTTTTTTTTTTTTTTCGTAGAGACTGGGTTTTGCCATGTTGGCCAAGCTGGTCTCAAACTCATGGCCTCGAGTGATCCACCTGCCTCGGCCTCCCAAAGTGCTGGGATTACATGCATGAGCCCCGGCGCCCTGCCTTTGGCCAATTTTTTTTTTTTTTTTTTTTGAGACGGAGTCTCGCTCTGTCGCCCAGGCTGGAGTGCAGTGGCCTGATCTCAGCTCACTGCAAGCTCCACCTCCTGGGTTTACGCCATTCTCCTGCCTCAGCCTCCCGAGTAGCTGGGACTACAGGCGCCCGCCACCTCGCCCAGCTAAGTTTTTTTTTTGTATTTTTTAGTAGAGACGGGGTTTCACCGTGTCAGCCAGGATGGTCTCGATCTCCTGACCTCGTGATCCGCCCGTCTCGGCCTCCCAAAGTGCTGGGATTACAGGCTTGAGCCACCGCGCCCGGCCCTTTGGCCAATTTTTAATCACGTTTTTCTGCTTTGTTTTGTTTTTTGTTTTTTGTTTTTTGTTTTACTGTTCTAAGAGTTCTTTATCTATTTTCAATAACAGTTTTTTTTTTCTTTTTTTTTTTTTTAAAGACAAGAGTCTCACTCTGTCACCCAGGGTGGAGTGCAGTGGTGCAATCTCAGCTCACTACAACCTCCACCTCCAGGGTTCAAGTGATTCTCCTGCCTCAGCCTCCTGAGTAGCTGAGATTACAAGCATGCGCCACCACACCCAGCTAATTTTTGTATTTTTGGTAGAGACGGGGTTTCACTATATTGGCCAGGCTGGTCTCGAACTCGTGACCTCGAGTGATCTGCCTGCCTCGGCCACCCAAAGTGCTGGGATTACAGGCATGAGCCACCGCGCCCAGCCAGGTAACAGTTCTTTCCGTGACATGTCTTTTACAAGTAATTTCTCCCACTCTGTGGCTTGTCTTATGATTATTGATATAGTTGTATAAATATCTACCATATTTGTTGCTGTTTTCTATTTGTTGTCTTTGTTCTTTTTTCCTATCTTTGTCTTCCACCTTTTTTCTGCCTTTTGTGGCTTTGAGCATTTTAAAATTCCATTGTCTCTTTTCTTAGCATATCAGTTATCCTTCTATTAATATTTTTTTCTAATTTTTGGTGTGGTGTTTGTTTCTAATTTGCCATGGGGTTTGTAATATAAATTTACCACTAATCCAAGTCAGCTTCGAAATAATACTATATAGTTTCATGGGTAGTTTAAATACCTTATAATAACAAAATAATCCTAATTCCTGTCTCCTATCCCTTGTGTCATTGCTGTCATTCATATCACTTGTACATAAGCAAATACATACATAATTGAACATATTGTTGCTATTACTATTTTGAACAAACTATCATCTGGACCAGTTATGAATAAGAAAAATACCTTATTTTACCTTCATTTATTCCTTCTCCAATACTCCTCCTTTCTTTATGTAGATCCAAGTTTCTGACCTATTTCATTTTTCTTCACTCTAAATAATTTCTTTTAACATTTCTTGCAAGGCAAACCTACTGGCACCAATCTCCCTCCATTTTTGTTTGTCTGACAAAGACTTTTTTCTCTCAGTACTTTCAGTATTTAACTCTAATCTCTTCCTGCTTGCATGCAAGGTTTCTGAGAAGTCAGATATAATTCTTATCTTTGTTCCTCTATAGGCAAGGTATTTTTTCTACTCTAGCATCTTTTATAATTTTTATCTTTGATTTTCTGCAATTAAAATATACTATGCCTAAGTGTACTATTTTGGGAATTTATCCTGCTTGCTGTTCTCCGAGATTACTGGATCAGATACTGGTTAATCTGGAGACGTGCTCAGTCATTACTGATTCAAATATTTCCTCTGTTCTTTTCTCTTTCTTCCCTTTCTGGTATTCTCATTATGTGTATGTTACACCTTTTATAGTTTTCCCACGGTTCCAGAATATTCTATTTTTTTTTTTAAATCTTTTTAATCTTTGTTTTTCAGTTTGGAAGTTACTTTTATAATATTCCTAAGCTTAGCAATTCTTTCCTCAGATGTGTTCATTCTACTAGTAAGCCCATCGAAGACAATTTTCATTTCTTTTTTTACAGTGTTGTTTTATCTCTAGCACTTTTTTTCTGTTCTTTCTTAGAATTTCCATCTCTCTGCTTACATTGCCTATCTGTTCTTGCATGTTTTCCACTTTATCCATTAGTATATTAATCACAGTTGTTTTAAATTCATGGTCTAATAATTCCAAAATCCTTGCCACATCTGAGTCTGATTCTGATGCTCATTCTGTCTCTTCAAACTGTGTTTTTTGCCTTTACATGTACCTTGTGATTTTTTGTTGAAGGGTAGATATGCTGTACATGCTAAAAGGAACTTCTGTAATTAGGCCTTTAGTGATGTGGTGGTAAAGTGTAGCAGGGAAAGAGAGGAAACCGTCTATGCTCCTATAATACGGTCTCAGGCATTTAATGAGCTCGTACCTCTGGACTGGGAACGTCATAAATGCTTTTCAATTTTTTTCATGCCTTAGGTGGAACACAATGGCTAGACTGGGCTGGAGTTGTGTATTTCTTTTCTTCTATATGGAAGGCTAGATGGGGCAGGAATTGAGTATTTCCTTACCCCAGATCAGTCAGGTTCTGAAAAAAGCCCAATACTTTAGGGTCTGGTAAAATGATTTCTCTTGAAGACAGGCCTTGTTAAGAAGAACAGAATCATCTGTTGTATTTCAAAATGATTACCTTTTTCCCTTTCCCTGGTGGAAGCACAAAGGGATTTCTCTTTCGTCTTCACTGTGAGAATGCAATTGTATTCCTGGAGGAAAAACTCACAAAAGTGTAACCCTAACCCTAATCCCCCAACCTCATGACTGGTACTTCTGGTAATTTTATGGATTTCTGCTCTGGTAACTGTGATTCTCTGTATTCTCCTGTCTGTCTCTAGAATTTTGGAAGCAGCACTTTACCTTGTGACCTCACTTCTCTGATAGATCTAAGAAGAGTTGTTGATTTTTCGGTTTGTTCACTTTTTACTTTCTGTTAGGATGAAGTGGAGGCGTATAAGTTCCTTATATGCTGAACTAGAAACCGAAAGTCCTGAATTTTTCATCACACTTATAAATAGACCTTAATATAAATGATGTTCAAATCTATAGAGCACTGTTTTCTGTCTCTATAACAAGAATACTACAGATTAAGTGACTGATAAAGAAAATACGTTTATTTAGCTCACAGTTATGGCGGCTGGGAAGTCCAAGAGCATGGTGCTGGTATCTGATGAGAGCCTCTTTGCTGTGTTATATACATGGCAGAGGGCAACATATGGCAAGAGAGTAAGAGCAAGAGAGCCAGAGAGAACTCACTTTTATAACAAAGCCACTCACAAAATAACACTCCACTCCTGTGATGGCAACATTAATCCATTCATGAAGCAGAGACCTCATTAGTCCTCTCATGGGGGCAAAGGAATTAATTTTCCAACACATAAACTTTTGGGGGGCACATTCAAACCATATCAAGTATACTACCATATTTTCAAACTCTTCTTTCAGAGAATGATGGGTTTGAAAAGGCTATACCCACACATGATATCAACATTCACAAGAAAACAATGTCATCACTAATTTCAGCATTCAGAAAGGAAAAAATGAAACAGTATGTAAAACATTCTACAATTCCATGACAAATTCAGTATCCATTATGTATGGATTTGTATATGGTTCCCCAATACATTTTCCCTAAACCAAGGATACCTATTGATACTTTTTTGTAGACAACATTGCTAAAGTTTTTCCACTGCCAGGCAAGTCATGTGTGAAACCTCCCAGACCTAGAGGCAGAGGGCCTAATCTCAGGGGCCTTTCCCCACTGTTGAACAGTGGGATGACAGAGCTTCAGTTAGGTTTTGCTTTTGTTCAAAACTATCTCCCCTTTGCAAAATGAAAAATGCGATTTCTGAATGGACTCATTGGGACTGGTAGACGACCCAATAACTTCTTAGGTCTGAGTGCTTATAGAAACTGTTTTGCTTTCTATTGTTTTAGTTGCTTAGTTTCAATTAAACTTGCCGCACCAGGCGAGATGATTGCTTTAGAGGCAGTCTCAGAAAATAGGTCACCCTCTATGTCAAGCTATCTTCCTCTCCAGAACTGCTTCAGACCACTCCCAGCAGACATGTTACATGTCTTTCTTTCAGCTAACTGATGGGAGCACTTCCTTCTGAGCCAGATGATGTATTGTTAATTTGTTGGAAGATATACTATTATTAGCAAGACTGGCCTTACACAAAGATGGGGTAGGCAGCCTCTTAGTGTTATTTCAGTGACAATGGGAAGGCGCCCTTTGCCAAAAATAACGCTCCAGCCTGTTCTCTGAGGCTTAAAATTATTTAATGAGGACTTTGCATTCTCTTTCAGAATTAGAGATAAAGATGATAAATCAGATACTCTTGAGAGAGAGAATAGGACTCCCACAGCATTTGTCTCATATCTCAGTAATAGCACTTAACTATGTTGCTTTATAATTTATCTGTTTGCTTGTCTGTCTGCCCCCACAAGGCTGTGAATTCCTTGAGGGCAGTGACCATGCCACACTCATTTCTGACTCCTAAGACTTTTACAAGTGCCTGGCAGAAAACAAATACTCAGTAAACAAAGTGACAAAGGAACAAATTAGTGAATGAGAAAATTTATATCTACCATGAGATCTAAAGGACTGAGAAGAAACTTTTTCTTTGGAATAGGGATGAAAAGGGAAACAAAAGTGCTATCAGAGCCCCAGAAGAGGTATAAGGAGAGAATAATGATAGTCCTAACTATAGAAAGCCCACTGTTAAAGAGATTGTCATCTATTCCTGATTCAGGGCTGCTTCATCTATTTACTTTACAAGATACATCTGTCGTATTTGGTTTAAGAAAAAAGCAAAACCACTGTCAAAATGTTTCATTTCTAAAGAAGGCAGAAAGAGCTAGCTCAGTTTGCCTCCACGGATTAGGCTTTTTTACCCCTTTAGGAAATTAGCCCTCACTGTAGGAAGTGATTTGTGAGCAGTGTCACATTAAAGTCCAACCTTTTATAAAATGAAAACTTGTCCAAAGTCCTGGTCTGTATTGGGGAAATTAAAAACCCAGCCTGGCTGATTCATTCTTATGTTCTGTCTTTAGAACAAGATGTGTGCTGTGCAAATGATCCAATTACAATAGATAGGTGCATGATATTTTTACACAAACAAAAAAAATCTAATCCATTAATTTTTCAGCTCTTAAGGCTCGGCGTGGTGGCTCATGCCTCTAATCCTAGCACTTTGGGAGGCCGAGGCAGGCGGATCACCTGAGGTCAGGAGTTCAAGACCAGCCTGGCCAACATGGTGAAAACCTGTCTCTGCTAAAAATAAAAAAAAATTAGGCTGTAATCCGAGCACTATTTGACTATTTCTTTTGATACCTGTAAAATTCTCAGCCTCCAGCCTGAGAATTTGCATTTCTAGCAAGTTCCCAAGTGATGCAGCTCCACCTGCTCCCAGGACCACACTTTGAGAATAACTGTCTCAGGAAATAACAACCTCTTCATTCACTTCCCAATGTGTTTGACTTAAGACAAACAAAAGTCACAGAACAGAATTCACCAAAATTCAAAAAAGTAAGCCAAAACTAGAACTTGCATATAGAATGTTCTTTAATTTCTATCTGTTAAAACCAAACTGCAGTAAGAAATGTTGTAGCACTTATCTCTATTTACTGGATTGAAAATACAACTTTTCTTTTCCCCAAGTTTTCTTACTTTCAACTTAGTTAGGTCCCCCAATTAAGATGGAATAGGTGGCCTCAGAGAGTTGTCACTTAAAAACAAACAAACAAACAATCGCAGGCCGGGTGCAGTGGCTCATGCTTGTAATCCCGGCACTTTGGGAAGCCGAGGAGGGCGGATCACGAGGTCAGGAGTTCAAGACCAGCCTGGCCAACCTGGCGAAACCTCGTCTTTACTAAAGATACAAAAAATTCGCTGGACGTGGTGGCGCAAGTCTGTAATCCCATCTACTCGGGAGGGTGAGGCAGGAGAATTGCTTGAGCCCGGGAGGCAGAGGTGGGAGTGAGCCAAGATCACACCACTGTACTCCAGCCTGGGCAACAGGGCGAGACTCTGTCAAAAAACAAAAACAAACAAACAAACAAAAACTATTGTAATCCTAGACTGAAAAATCAGAACCTAAGAATGGTTAATAGTATATTTCTGTTCAGTCTTCGTAGAAGCTCCTAGTAGAAATGGAGTCTTTCAAAGGAAGCCCATCTTCATTCCCAATGCCAAACCAAGCTCTTTTTCTATTCAAGTGATTTCTGTTGTCCAACATTCATCTGAAGAATATTGATGGGGTAGGGCTGGGCACAGTGGCTCATGCCTGTAATCCCTGCACTTTAGAAGGCTGAGGCTGGTGTATCACCTGAAGTCAGGAGTTCGAGACCAGCCTGGCCAACATAGTGAAACCCCATCTCTACTAAAAATACAAAAATTCGCCAGGCATGGTGGTGCACACCTGTAATCCCGGCTACTCGGGAGATTGAGGCAGGAGAATCACTTGAACCTGGGAAGCAGAGGTTGTAGTGAACCAAGATCGTGCCATTGCACTCCAGCCTGGATGACAGAGCAAGACTCCAACTCAAAAAATAAAATAACAGTTGGGCACGGTGGCCAGTGCCTGTAATCCCAGGTACTTGGGAGGCTGAGGCAGGAGAATCGCTTGAACTCGGGAGGCAGAGGTTGCAGTGAGCCAAGATCGCATCACTGCACTTGGGCGACAGAGTGAGGCTCCGTCTCAAAAAAAAAAAAAAAAAATTAAAGTAAAAATAAAATAAAGTAATAAATTTTCAGCTTTTAAAAACTACCAGGCCAGGCGTGGTGGTTCACGTCTGTAATCTCAGCACTTTGGGAGGCTGAGGCAGACGGATCACGAGGTCAAAGAGATCAAGACCATCCTGGCCAACATGATGAAACTCCGTCTCTACTAAAAATACAAGAATTAGCTGGGCGTGGTGGCGCCCGCCTGTAGTCTCAGCCTGTAGTCTCAGCTACTCGGGAGGCTGAAGCAGGAGAATCGCTTGAACCTGGGAGGCAGAGGTTGCAGTGAGCCGAGATCGCGCCACTGCACTCCAGCCTGGGGACAGAGCAAGGCTCTGTCTTTAAAAAAAAAAAAAAAAAAAACCTACCAAATAATTTATTCATTTTGCAAGTATCGATTACCTACCTACTATGTGATACACTCTGAGCTAAGTGCTGGGCATTTAATAGTGAAGATGACCAACAAGGTTGTGTCCCACCACAGACCATTTTGCCCCATCTATCATTTCCAATCCATGTGTAAACTTGACACTTCCTGAGCCTGGTTCAGAAGGATGAGAGGGAGGATGCCAGGAATGTCTGTGGCATACATCATTTGTTAATAAAAGCCATGTTTTTTTAACCTAGTTGTTTTATCAATATAGATGCCACCAATTGGCTATGTCAGTAGGAATTAGCCTTGATGAGGGAGAGCATGGAGGTCCTTGAGAAACTCTTTACTCTAGGCAGAAGAACCTCTGGCTATGTGCTGGGGGTCTAGATTCTAGTCTAGGCTATAACTTCCTGTGAAATGTAAAATAAATCAGTTAAACTCTATGTACTCATTTCTCTTTTTTTTTCCTTCCTTCCTTCCTTCTTTTCTTTTCTTTCTTCTTTTTTTTTTCTTTTTGACAGAGTGTTGCTCTGTCCCCAGGCTGGAGTGCAAAGGAGCAATCTCAGCTCGCTGCAACCTCTGCCTCCCAGGCTCAAGCAGTTCTCCTGCCTCAGCCTCCCTAGTAGCTGGGATTACAGACACACGTCACCGTGCCCAGATAATTTTTTTTTGGGGGGGGGATTTTTAGTAGAAACAGGGTTTCACCATGTTGCCTAGGCTAATCTTGAACTTCTGACCCCAGGTGATCCACCTGCCTTGACCTCCCAAAGTACTGGGATTACAGGCGTGAGCCACCGCACCTGGCCTATGTACCCATTTCTTGAAAGGCAACATGAGAATTATCTTCTCTGCTATTTCTATACCATGAGATGATTTTTTTTTTTTTTTTTTTTTTTTTTTTTTGAGACACAGTCTCACTCTGCTGCCCAGGTTGGAGTGCAGTGGCGCGAAATCAGCTCACTGCAACCTCCGCCTCCCGGGTTCATGCCATTCTCCTGCCTCAGCCTCCCCAATAGCTGGGAATACAGGCGCCCGCCACTATGCCCGGCTAATTTTTTGCATTTTTTAGTAGAGACAGGGTTCCACCGTGTTAGCCAGGATGGTCTCGATCTCCTGACCTCGTGATCTGCCCGCCTCGGCCTCCCAAAGTGGTGGGATTACAGGCCTGAGTCACCACGCCCAGCCACCACAAGATGATTTTGATAATAAGATGTAAACTAATAAGTGACAATAATTATAGCGAACATTTGGACACACCATGTACTAGATGTGTGCTAAGCCCTTTTATAGACTCATCTAATGTTTTCAGCTGTATGAGATTATTGCTACTATTTTCTATTTACAGGTAGATAACCTAATTCAGAGGGGATAGGTGACTAGCTCAAGATCACACATTTAAGTGAGGGATGAAATTCAAAATTGGAACTTTCTGATTTCAGAGCCCAACCCAGATGTGAAACTATATATATGGCTAGACTATTTAGCACATTATATTGGAGCTAGATATTAACGTCTTAGTATGAACTAATAATTTATTATATCCTGAGCTCCGAAACCTGATGGAAAAATGAGTTAATCATATTCTGCTTGGTATTCTAGACATATTCTCCCCTCCCTTAACCTACTCTAAGCTAACTGTCACTGGAATATCTGATCATAAAATCCACACTAAGATATTACTTCCTGATAAACAGTTTACGATGTTTTCCTTCTTAGGGTCATTGAATTACAAGAGGAGGCATGAACCATAGGAATTGTGAAGAAGGCATTTTTTAGACTTACGAGTTTCCTTTAACACTCTTTGTATTACATTCATAGGCAATCACTCAGCCTATGCACAGAACCAACACTGAAAAAGTTTCTCTGTAATTATTTGTATAAGCTGGGACAAATACTACAGATCAAAATCTGGAAACACAGAAGTCTGTTATTCTAGAGCCATGCTTAGTGTGTTTATATAGAAAGCATTTCTTGAGCATCTTCTATATCTGAGGCATTTTTACATGCAGCATTTCCCTTAATGCTCACAGCCACACTGTGAGATAGGCATTATTATACCTAATTTTGTAGATGCATTAACTGAGAATTTGAAAGGTTAGATAATTTGTCCAAAGTAGCATAGCTGATAAATATGCACATTAAATCACGTATACTCTGGCATGCATGGTTGGCATCTGAGCCAAAAGTCATTTCTCACTTTTTCTCTCCTAACAGATCCCAGTGTTATTCTAGCAGCAATCTGTTCAGGCCTAGAGGATGTATCATAAATTATTTAAGCCAGCAATGGCAATGCTGTACCCCTTTGCCAGGGACTGAAAATCAGCTGGGGTATCTGAGAAAGGCATAGGAATAAAAGGCTCTTTTGGTGCCACTGATGCCCTCTTGGGTCCTGCTTTGGACACAGTAGTATGATGATGTGATATGTGGAGCTACAGCAGCCATTATCAAACCATGAGGAAAGACATCATGGACTCACTGAAGAGGGGAGGGTGGAAGGCATCACAGCAACCTACCTCCTTAAGGACATTGTTGAAATACCAGATCAACCCTGGGCCCTACCTTCTTCATTGTTCTGTGATTCAGCTGCTGTTAGTTAGGTATTCTAATATTTGCAGTCAGAAGAATTTGTAACAACTACAACAAAATAAAATATACCATATGAGTCAAATGAATGGTGTACCAATTAAGTGCTGCCTGAGAGCAAGAAGAGGTTCTGTTGGTTGAGTTTGTCAAAGAGAGTGACATAAAATAAGACTACTTGAAGCTAGGTCTTAAAGAATGATGGGCATTTCTAAATATAGAAATGAAGAGGAAGAGTATTTGAAGCCAGGGCCGTGTTTGTCATATTCACTGCTATAATTCCAGTTCCTAGCACAGTTGACAACACATAGCTGCCACTCAATGCATTTTTATGAAATGACTTAATAAATGAGCAAATACACAGAGACAAAAAAAGTATGGAACATTTTGGACAGATAAGCAACATGGAAAAGAGTACATAGGATGGGGAGTGGTAGGAGCTAATGTTGGTCACAGGCAGAGGATAGAGGATTGAGCCTGTCCCTTGAGAAATTTGCATTTCACCTTAACCCTTGCTTACTTTCTCAACCTTACCATCATAATAAAATCGAACAGGGGATTTGGCATGGTGGCCTATAGTATTTCAAGTGTACACTCAGGTGACAAAATAAATTAAGAAAGCCATGGGTCAGAAGCATTGCTGGGTGGCCTCAGAAGGCCAAATATCACAGACAACATTAAACAAATAACTCAGCACTTGGAAAGTGACTAATTCTGCCTTTCAGCCCCAAACCCCCACCCTAATGACTTTTCCCAAAGACAAGAAATATGTCTGCCTTAAGAAAGGCTTTCTCTGTGTTAAGCGATTGCTTCTCTTCTGATAACAATTTCTTGGAAAATGAGCTCTCACACCTTAAAAGTGTTCATTTACAGTTGCCACATTGAGTGCTCTGGTCTAAAAGACAGAATAACTTATCAGGAGTCATTACTTGCATAAAAATTAGAATTTGCATATCAAGGTCATTTTTCCCCCAATGTAGTCAAGAAAGTTAATTTTTAAACATGAAATAACATATAGATATTTTAAAAAGAAATAAACATCATCTGGAATGAGACTTATCCAAACTCTGGAGAAGGAAAAGTTTGGATTAAATTGGAATGCCATGAGAGACATCTCAGCCTCAGCAAGTACATTTGTGACCTGCCATTCTCTAATCCCAAACTCCACTCTCTACCCACACTGCCCTACTCTTTCCTTAGTAATTCTGGCTCAAGACAGAGTCTGAAACAGATCCACAATGAGATATCAATGTCTGATAATAATAACACATACCATTTCTTGACTGCTTTTCATATGCCAGGTATTATTCTGAGTGCTTTACTTACATTATCTTATTTAATACTCAAAAAGCCTATGAGATAGGTGTAATTATTACCACGCATTATTACAGTTAAGGAAAGAAAGGCTGGGAGAGCAAAGCAATTTATCCAATATCATTCAGTAAGTGGCAGGGCTTACATATGAACCCAAGCATTCCATCTGGAGCTCCTCTTAGCTTACCCACTGTCCTGTGCTACCCCTTCATACATTTGTTTTGCTTTCTTTTAATGTCAGAGATAAAACCTTAGAATACAGAAATGAAATCCTTTAGGTTGAATTTCAAGTATCAGATGGGGATATAATTGGCTTGGTATTCTAGCACCTTTCCGTCCAGACTGAGTACGTATTAACTCAAAATCTCCAGATTAAGACCACCATTTCAGTTATTGTTGAGTTATTTTTTTCAAAAAGATCATTTGGCTCTTGAAATCAATCATGTTAATTTGATTGGTGTTGCTGTGATCCATCGTCTCATATGACCTATTAAATGGTTTATGTGTTGACTGGGTATAAGTTCATGTTGATTTAACAAGAGAGTTTGCAGTCTTATGTTATTTTTACATCATATTCTTATATTTTTATGTTTATATTCTTCTTGAGTTTCTTTTTCTAACTTGATTCCTTGACTTTCTTTCTTAAAATTTGTTCTCACATGTAGACAATATAACCCAGACAGAAATAGGTTTTGCTACACTACCACTGTGCAAGGAATACTCTTTAGCTTGTCTGCCCACTCTGTGGACAAGAATTATTATTACAATTCTCAAAGGAGAACATCTAGTTTAAACACATCAGTAATAATGGAAAAGATTATTAAATAAAGACCTACAGATTAAGAGTAATAATGCCAATACTATGGAATGAACTATGTGTGTAATTTCTTAAACAGTTAACTTTAACATGAATATATATACACCAATATAGAAATAAGTTCAAGCATCATTAACAGGGATTTGGGTTTGACTTACTTCCCATCCCTTTATGAAACCCTTAGCCAGGAAACTCTTGTCCTGGTTCCACTAGAGGTTGTTTTTATCTTTATTATCCTGTTTTCATACATGATCTGTGCCCTCATTTCATTATATTAGGGCTAATATGCAAATTTCAAACAATTTTGAATCTATTTGTATGCAATTATTCAAAATTCCATCTTCTAAAGCAATGGCTCCCAAATTTGGCTGATCTTCAAATGTGTTAAATCAGAAACTCTGCATAGCGAGACCTGAGCTATGTTTTTTAAAGCAACCCAGGAGACTCAGCCAGGTTTGAGAACCACTGATCTAAGAACAGATTTTATCAAATATATTTCCATAGCTTTTGCTTTGTATTTACTACTGCAATTATTATTATTATTATTATTATTTGAGACGGAGTTTTGCTCTTGTTGCCCAGGTTGAAGTGCAGTGCATGATCTCGGCTCATTGCAACCTCTGCCTCCCGGGTTCAAGCGATTCTCCTGCCTCAGCCTCCCGAGTAGCTGGGATTACAGGCACTCACCACCATGCCCGGCTAATTTTTTTTGTATTTTTAGTAGAGACGGGGTTTCACCATGTTGGCCAGGTTGGTCTCAAAGTCCTGACCTCAGGTGATCTGCCGCCTCAGCCTCCCAAAGTACTGCAATAATTTTTATAAATGTTCAAATAAGTAAAAGTGGTGTGACTCTTCCAGCATGTGCTTTGTTTAATATGTGATCTCCAAAACTGAATCAATTACAGCTGCCTAGAAATATTTCCTTCTGTCTATGCTATGGTGGGGGAAGAACTCTGGGGACAGTATTTTCCAAACTGTAGTCCCCATAACATTGATATCCTCCAGAATGTTAAGAGTTATTCATTAACTACTAAAAAAATGTTCTGCAGTCAAATGAGTTTGAGAAATGGTGGGCTAAAGAAAGGTGAACAAAATTCTTTTTTTTTTTTTTTTTTTTTTTTTTTTTTG